>NC_057866.1:185425224-185731117 GCF_019393635.1 Dromiciops gliroides | reverse complement strand
CTTGAAAAAAAATTTTTCTTTACAAAATTGAAGAAGTGACTATAATCATGATCAAGAAGCAGGGCTCTTGAGGGAAAACAGGGCAGGATTTGGGGTAAAATTGCAATCCTGAGTCTCTTATTTATTAGCCATTTGACCTTGGGCAAATCATTTGTCCTTTCTAGGTTGTGGATTCCTTTTCTATTTAGTGAGAAGATTAGAAAATTTCCAAAGTCCCTTTCAGGGCTAAATCTGTGATCCTGTCATCTTAATATTAGAAAACTATTCATCAAAGCTAACCCTCCATTTGGTCAGTTCCCCTCTCTTAATTTGAAAATGATATTGTTCCTAAATACAAGCTAATAATGATTTTTGCCAGAAAAGGGGGTCAATTTGTTGTTCCTGAAAGACTCAAGTTCATTGTCGAGGACAACAATGAAACAGGGCCCGCCTGTTCTTTTGGGAAAAGCAGGATGCTGAATTCTTATGTTAATCATACACAATATGGTTATTACAGGATATGCATTAAATTTCCCACACCTTTAATTTGATGCAAAATTCTTTATAATACAGATGCACCATTATATTATGTTATTGTTATCAATTGTTTTTCTTTTATGTCCCAAGTTATTTGTTCTGAATTCTGGACCTTTTTCTCCTTGGATATGCATAATTTTGTTTCTAGTGATATTTTTTCCTTAATATAATATCTGCCTAACATTTTGCCTACGTTTAGGAAAGTTTTGCAAATAATGGAAGAAGAATCTAGGGGAAATGTTCTGATTTGACCTGAGTTTAACGAGAAATCTATAAATAACCCCTTTTTGTTCCATTTGCATAAAGCTCAGTAGCTGTGGGATGTAATTTGGACCATTAGAGTTGCAGATTGCAGCTTTTATTGGCAAAGTTTGCTGATGTACATTACATAATGGAAAGTGTCTACAAAAGGACATTGATGTAATAGGTTTAGTTTACAGCAAAACTTTTCAGCAGCCTGCTTACATTCATCACTTATTGAAAAATGTCCTCTAATGTCAGAACCAAAGATGTGATGGAATTTATGCCTTTGGAAAGTACCTCCAGTATTTTTTGAGTGGTACTTGGCAGTATAGTATTGTGACCTTGGTCAGGTCTCCCCTCTCTGGACCTCAATTTCTTCTTTTGTAAAAGGAATATATTGGCTGAAAACACCTTTAGGGACGCTTTTGTTTATAGCAGTATAGGAATAAATGATCGATTGGGATAAGTGTTATAACAGTATAACCTTGGGTTGCAATTATGAGGTAAATTTATGCAATAGGGCCCAGATCTGTAGCATTTCTGTGTTTATGAAATAACTTGTGCTTATGCCCCCACTTACGTAACAGAGCTCTCTCTAACAATGTCCTGGGGATTTGCCTTCTAGCCAAGGGTGAGGAAAGACCCTTCTCTGTACTGGCTGGCTCTCAATATGCTCCCATACCTTCCTATGGCAAACCGGCAGACAAGATCAGCCACAGGTGTTTATATAATTAATATTATATCTAGCAAATTTGCTTTCTAATGAAAAATAAATAAGAACCATCGAATTAAGTGGAAGTAGGTTAGGATCAGAGTAGAAACTGCCTGTTCATCCTATCTGGTTTTCTCTCAGAATTCCTACCAGTAGAAGGAGTGCCCAGCAAAACCCTCCACAGTTACACACCTCTCCACTTTTTCATACAGAGGTCATCCCCGAGGGTGTTCTGCAAGTGTCCTGGTAAACATTTTCTATCATTTTGCTGCAAACATCAAACAACTGAGATCTCTCTGTCACTCTTTCTCATTCTCTCCTCACATCCACCATGATCCTCCATAGCAGTTCATAAATAATGCTGCACCCCACCTCACCCCCAACACAGTCCCCTTAGAGCGTCCATGTCCTGTGAAGTTTCTTTCTTTCCAAGCCAGGAAGAACAACAAAACCCAAAGGGGTGGGCTTGTCACAGAACTATCCTACTCCTTTGATCATATAAACTGAGAACCTTGATTCATATATCACCCCTGCCCCCCCACAAAAAAAGGAAAGAAAAAAAAAGGAAAGACAATTAAAGAAATAAATTGTTAATGAAGCTGTTTGCAAAAAGCTCCCTGTTTTGTTTTCCTCCTCATCTCAGGTCAGTAAGAACTTTTAATAATCCCCTTCTTCACTCCTGTCTGTAAAAAAGAGATGACCCTTCTCCTTGCCTATCTACATGCACACTAGATCCCATATCCTCCCAAAGTTTTTTTTTTCCACTCTTATCATCTCTATTCTCTAATTTTTTTTTTAGTGAGGCAATTGGGGTTAAGTGACTTTGCCCAGTGTCACACAGCTAGTAAGTGTTTAGTGTCTGAGGCCAGATTTGAACTCAGGTACTCCTGACTCCAGGGCCAGTGCTCTCTCCACTGCGCCACCTAGCTGCCCCTCTCTCTCTAATTTTAAACATCTGCATCTCCTGTGTCCTTACAAGCTGCTTACAATCACAACCTGCTCCCCCCCAGTATTAAAATACCTTCAGTTAATCCAACCACCTTCATTAAATACTGTCCAATAATTCTCTTCCCCATCTTGGCTAAATTCCTTGAGAAAACTCTTTATACATAATGAATGGACCTCTTTTCCTTTCCCTCACTTCTAAACCATCTGCAATAAGACTTCAAACTTCATCTTTCAACTTAAACTGCCATTGTCAAACATACAACTCATCTCATAATTGTCAGACCAAATGATGTTTCTTCAGTTCTCATGGTTCTTGAGCTCTCTGGAATCTCTGATACTGTTGGTTACTTTCTTCTCCTGGATATTCTGTCCTCTCTGGATTTTCAAGACACTACTCTCTCCTGATGCTTCTTCTACTTGTCGGACTACTCCTTCTCATTCTCCTTTTCCAGAACTTTACCCAAGTCATGCCCTCTAACTGTGAGTGTCTCTCGAGGCTCTGTCCCGGTCCCTCTTCTCTTTTCCCCATCTCATTTGGCAATCTCACCAGCTCCCATGGGTTCAATTATCTCTAATCTTTCCCCTGAGCTTCAGTCCTACATCTCCAGCTGCCTTTGGGGTATCTTGCACTTCATGTTCCAATAAGCATTCCAAACTTAATTTTCTTTAGAGTCTCAGAGCATTCTGTTCATACCATGATCTGAATAAATTTCCTTAAACCCAAATCTCTGGAAACTATCCTTATTGTTTAGAAAATAAAGTCCTGAATCCTTCATTTAGAAGCCATAATTATCTACATCCTGACAACTCCTGGTTTTTTGTTTTGTTTTGTTTTGTTTTTTCTCCCAGTCAGTTTTAGATGACACTGCTCTCTTCCATATATAGTATGTTCTAGTCATTGAGGATTATTCACTTTTTTCATAGCATAGATGGCATTTGAATTGGGTGTGGAGGGATGGTAATCCTTCAACTATTACAGAAAAGGGACATTGGGTGTGGAGGACAGACTTTCCAAGCATAATTCATGCAATAAGCAAAAGGAAAACAGTACTTACAGACAGAAGATGGCCTATATTTTCCTGTGCCTTTAACTTTGCCTGCCTCCCCTCTTTCATGGCCTCTGTTCCCCACAACACATATACAAGACACACAACTTCATCCTACTGTGATGCATTAATGAGACTAACAGAATATTTTTTCACACCATACCATTCAGTATTTCTAATTGGATAGTGAACTTCTGTTGAATTGATTTACTATATCTTAACTTCATAACCTCAAAAGCCCTTCTTTCCTCCATTTCTTAAAACTCCTACACTGTGTCAATGCTCACCACATGTTCTATACTTGCTTCATGAATCCTTTGCTGGAGTTGTTAATGTTCCATTCCTTCTCAAAGCTCCCCTGTATTTCTTTATGTATCTACATCTTGTATCGTCCCAGTTGAACGTAAGCTCTTGAGAGCAGATGCTTTATTGTTTTTGTATTTGTTCCCTAAGTACCTAGCACACTACTTGGCACATAATAGCACTTAATAAATGTTTATTGAATCAATTTGAATTGACCTGGAAGAATTAATGTGTCACCTAAATGGAGCTGAATTCCTGAGAGGGAAATGGCTTACACACTGGGGTTAAATTAGCTCAGTAGATGTGAAAACATTTGGTGGCATTTCAGGGGAAAAGCACAGAATTTAAGTAAGACTTTGTAAATTCTGAGAAACTGCAGTTTTATCATCTAGCTAAAAATCACTGAGAGGAAAATGGGCTTTAACTCATAGTAACTATTCGGTTTATATATAATGTAATTTCATCTATTTGAATATTTTAGGCATGGCTAAAGAGATCCTATTACTGGGATTTTTAACATATTTCCATTCTTTCATTTTGTTCTGCCAACCAGCATTTTTGTCAATGATAAAACTGGAAGCTTAAATAGGACTCAAACCATTAAAATGGTGTTGGATTCAATTTAATGGGTATAATTGCCTTAATTATGTAAATTAAGGAGGACTTGGCAGTCTAGTGATGCATTAAAGACTTTATAAGTGTGTCACTATAGATCTATCAAGAATAAATAAGCAAAGAGATTTGAGTTTTATGGTAAGTATTCATGTCAGCATTATCTTCCTGCTCATGTTACATTTGAAGTAAGCTTGTAAAGTGGTGTCAGTATTCAGTCCTAGATGTTGAAGGGAGAAGATTATTTTCTTTTACGTTTTGGCCTTTTCTAAATATTGTTTGCAGTATAATTATTTTATTTACTATAAAATCATTGTCCACAGAAAGAAGAGAATGAAAGCTATTTGTACATGTGGATTTAATAAAATATTTAATAATTCTTATCCCTTTCCTGTTCTCAATTCTATCAATCAGTCATTAATAAATTAAGTACCTTTGTGCCAGAAACTGTTCTAGGGATACAAATAGAAAAATGAAATAGTCCTTGCTGTCAAGGAACTTATATTTTAATAAATGTACATAGTTGGGGCAGCTAGGTGGCGCAGTGGATAGAGCACCGGCCCTGGAATCAGGAGTACCTGAGTTCAAATCGGCCTCAGACACTTAACACTTACTAGCTATGTGACCCTGGGCAAGTCACTTAACCCCAATTGCCTCACTAAACAAACAAAAAACAAACAAACAAAAAAAAACAATAAATGTACATAGTTAAATCAGAGGTGCATAATTGTAGAAAGTGAAAGCAAATTAGGAAAATGCAAGTTTGTTATTTTGTTCAGACCTAGATATTAGATGGTGAGAGAGAGAAGGTTGGGAAGACAATATTGGGCCATACTTCAAGGGCTATGTAGGAAAGGGTTTATAGCTTAGATTTTACTTTACAGGTCATGGGGAGCTATGGATAGTTTCTGGGTGAGGAAGGGAGGATCATAATAGAAATGGTGATTTGTAAGATTAAGCCAATACTCCCTTGCTAATTTAGCCACCCATTATGTATGGAAAAGTTGCCTGTATCTAGCCACTTGAGGCATTAAATTTTTATATACTTATATATAACTTATATATAAGTATATATATAAAGGATAATGAGAAAAGGATAGATATGCCATTATCCTTTTTATCTATATTTTTCAGATTGTCTCACTTTCCTTATTTTTAAAACAATAAAATCTACCTTCCATGGTTGTTATGAGTTTCAAATGAGATAATAATTGCAAAGAGCATAGTGTAGTGCCTGGCACATAGTAGGCACTATATATTAGGCATTAATATTTTCCATATATTTTCCTCATAAATATTTTGAAATTCAAATGAGAAATTTTCCCAAAGAATCTCAAAGCACTTTTAGGTTTTTGTTTTTGTTTTTTAAACATACTTCTGTGAGTAATAATGAAGTTAAATGTTTCTGAAGTGAGATATATATGTGCTCTCACTCAGCTCACCAGAGAGACATTAGTAATTACTGCACTACTTTAATGACATAACACTATTTAAAAGAAAGAGCTGGAACTGCTGAGAAGGAAAGACACATTTCAGTAACTTGAGTTTCACCATAAAGCATGTGTATGCAACGTGTCTTGATTCCACCCTGTATTCTGCATAAGATGCTGAACAAGAGACATTTCATTACCAAAAGTAATCATCAAACTCATCAGAAACTAATATGTTATGTGCCATCAGTGACTTAGATGTTGCAAACATGACAAATAGCTCCCTTAATCCCCTAATAGACTTTCTACTCCAGCTATTCTACAAACAGGAGATTTTCTTAGGGATTTCAGTCACATTTTTCCCTCAGCATAATGACAATAAGGAGTATGTTTATTATTTTAGGGTATATGTCATTTTTCAAGTCAAATGTATTGTAGCCTGTAGGTCAGACCATTACAGCCTTCCATGCTAGAGTTTTAATGGCATGAAATGAGAAAATAGAATTACTCAAGTATGTCATGCAAAAAAAAAAAGTCCTGAGAAGATACAGATTTCTTTTCCTTGGGTGACATGGCCTGATTTTGTTAGGAGAGTCAGATCCATGCGTGTAAAGCATCCATTTGTCAAATTTTTCTTTGAGGCACCAGACCTGTGACTTTCTCCATGTAAGGAACTCATATTCATTGACTGTTACAATCATTCTCTGTAATTCTGGGCAATATATACAACTAAATAGGTCCAGCAAGAATTGGTAAGAATTTTAGGATTTAGAATTAGAAAAGGTTTCAAAGATTAACTAGTTCAGCCTCACTCATTTGATGTCTCAGGAATCTGACAAAAAGTGCTAAGTGACTTGCAAAGGGTCACATACAATTTGTAAGTATGTCAAACAGTATTCTAAGGCAGAGCCGCTAAAGCCCATATCCATTCATCTTTCCACACTACCATAAGAGGTATCACCAAAAATGAGAGAGAGTGAGGAGAGGGAAGGGACTTTGAGAAGTAAAAATATTGAAGTGTTTGCTTCAAAACAAAGACAAACTCTTTACCCAAACCCTTTTATTTTGTGTGCTAAAATCTCAGCTTCCCTCTCTTAGATAAAGCACTGAATTTAACTTGACGTTTTATTATTTTATATTCCTATTCTACCCTAAAGTGTGGGACATCAATGAGGTATTAAAGACATGAATGGTATGAGAAAGCCCAGATTTAGGAATTATGACAAGGAAGCCAAAGTTCTAAATTTCTCTCTGGGTAGTGTGGTTAAACCCCACCATCTTACATATATAGATGACTCACTTCAAAGGCAAATATGGGTGAAAGACTTAGCATTTTGATAACTATCTGTCATGTATACTGGATGATGATAGCTGTAGTTACTTGTAAAGTGTTTAAGGTTTTACAGAGTGCTTCCTTCAAGGCAATAATATGTGATGTATGCGATTATACTTGGAGCCCAGTAATAATTGGTTTTTCATGCTAAGCTCTATATAGAAGGTCATTTGCTTTGGTTTGTGGAATCTTCAAGTGGATCTTTAGTTTTTTGCTGTTTTGATGTTCTACCAGTATTTCTCCTTCCAAAATTTCATTTTTTAATCTCTTTATCTTTTTCAAAAGGTATACTATTAAGAGTTTTCACTATTCTAAGCATGTGATTCCTTATTTTTTGTTTTATGTCTTCTTGAATAACCCTCATTTACATACGCAAACATTCCTTTCTCTAGCTCTCAACAACTGGGAAGGTTCTCTCAGGGATTCCATTGGCCTGAAATTCTAGTTATTATTATCACATTTTTTTCTTTCCTTCTGGATATTTCTTTTCATAATCTTATTCTCATTTTTTTCATTGAAAGAGGGCCTCCTTTTTACTTGCTCATTTCTTTAGTCACACTACAGCTGATTTTTATGCAAGGTTTTCCCTTTGATATTGCAATGCAGTGACACATGATCTGCAATTTATAGTCATAGATAAAATAAAGAAAACATATAAGCATGTAGTCCTTAAATACTGTATAGTAAATTTTCATTAATAACAATGTTTTCCATTTTGATGACTAATTGAGTATTATTATAATATGTCAATTGTTTCTGTTTTAGTCAGAAATCCTAATGGATTTCCCCTCCCATACACATTCCTTCCTTCTTTTCTTCCTTCCTTCCTTCCTTCCTTTCTCCATTTACTTATTTATTTATGTGCTCCATTTACTTATTTATTTATTTGACTGCATAGCCCTCCTTCATTTAAATCCATTTCACTGCAAGTCATGACATCATCTCCTGATGTCATGGTCATCTTTGGGAACAAAAGGACAGACAACAATATGCCAGTTATACATATATGTATGTGTAGCACCCTTTTTTTTCAAGATTAAAACATTATGGGGGCAGCTAGATGGCACAGTGGATAGAGCACTGGCCCTGGATTCAGGAGGACCTGAGTTCAAATCTGGCCTCAGACACTTAGCACTTACTAGTTGTGTGACCCTGGGCAAGTCACTTAACCCCAATTGCCTCACAAAACAAAACAAAACAAACAAAAACAACAACAACAAAACATATTATGTTCTACCATGTCACATATCTTTTTCTTACTATTCTTTTATCAATTAGTGACATTAACCATCATTTCAACATAATTCAAACAATTCACTTTAACTCTCTCATATCCAGAAAGGACACATTTGCTACTCCTGAATCTGCTTTTGTAATTTTTTTTTAACATGTAATGTCTCAGGGCTCTTTATCCAAACTCCTGCAATAATTATCAGGTTGGATCACTAGGAGGATAACCGGTTATTCTTTCAATGAGACTATGATAGGTAAACTGGAGAAATTGGGGTTTTCTAATACTATTATTCATTAGCCCCTATTCAGTGTGTTCCATCATTAAATAATCAACTCAGATCTATCCAATATAAATTGGCCAATTAATGTAAATTAGCACTTAAGAATGAAGTTTTCTTTAAAAACCTACAGCAAGGACCAAAGTACCTCTCAGAATTTTTCAGATGCATTCTTCATGAGTACATAAAGAACCCAGAGCAAAGTGGGATCAAGTTTAAAGAAAACGTGGATTTTTAAAGGGATGAGCACAGGTCCTTGGTAAATCTTTGTCTTCCTTCAAGAAGACCTCTTAAAGGTCGCCTGAGGTCTAGCTTTTTGCTGTGTTTATGGTTCAAGTCCCGAAGCTGCCTTTCCTTGGTATATCTGGGTTTCCTTGGCTTATGATCAGATTTTGCCCTCTTTTATGGGGATAGTCTTACTATTTCCAATGGACAACTCAAATCTTCTAACCTTTCAAAATTCTTTGGTTAAAGAAAAGTTGGTTGTGGAGAAAAGAAGAGGCAAGAGCTCTGTCATATTCAACCTCATGCAATTCCACTGAAAGTCATATTGAGAACTTCACCCCTAAGCTGACCTCTTATTAGAATATTAAATTCTGAACTAGCTTGCTTTTTTAAATCTAACTGTCAAATGGTATGACTGATTCTCTTGAACTAATCCTTATACACTTCCTGTGTAGTGTAATTTCATTTTATTCAGTTATTTGAAGTATTTTACTCTTTCCAAATTAAGGACTTTTTCAGCTCCCAGTTAATGCATTTGATTGGTTGATTCAATGGATATGGTAAGTTATTAATCACACCAATTTTATCCCTTTGATTCTGTAATTGAAACAAAGAGGGATTCTTGACGAACTTATCAGGCTCTATAATATTTAGTCAGTTATGTTATATGGGGTGGGATAATTGATTCATTTGATAAATCTGAGCAGTTTTTATTCTGTTGGAAAGAGTTGAACCTCCATTTTACATAAAATTGCCAAATAAATGCTTTCATGTATCATTTGTAATATGAGTCTTTAGGCTTAGTATTTTATTTTAGTAAAGTTTATCCACCCAAAATGTCTTTATTTTGTATTCTACTCAATATTCTTTGTCCTTAGCTTCAAGCTGTTTTAACTCACTGTGCTCTGCGTATTGAAAAATGAATTCAACTTTTGTCCCCACAAGGATCAAATTGCATAAAAAATTAACACTTGTATCTTTGTAACGCTTTTTGGTGCTGATCCTGCATGATCAAATAGCTTAGATATCCTCCTTCCTCCTCCCTCTCTCACATCGGCATTTCCTCTGGTGAATCATAGTGAGTGCTTTGCTTCATTAGCATAGTAGCATTTTTATAATTGGCAGAATGCCAAATGAAAATACTAACTCATTACTATGTTCTCTAAGTTAAAATCATATCTTCATTGGTTTTCTACTAGTACTTAGTTGCTTTATTAAAAAGAGATTTCAAAAACTTTATAATTAGCACAAGTTGAATACATAGAAAGTTATTGAAGATCATAAAGATTAAGGCTTGGTCTTTAGTGGAGAAGTAGAACATTGAGACATTTCTGTAAATGATATAATAACGATGTACTATTAATGTAGATTGTTATACATCATTATTACCCTACCTGAGTTTATTCCATCCAATCCAGATAATGCCCCCAAATTATCTACTTTCTATAGAACATGTATGATCTTTATTATGAAATGTTATTCCCTAATAAACAGTAATGATGAAGCAGTAGATAGAATGCTGAATGTGGAGTCAAGAAGATCTGAATTCAAATTTGGATTCAGCTGTGTGATCCTGTTCATAGTATTTACTTAAATGAGCTCATTTAAGCTTTGTCTGCCAAAGTTTGACCACCTATAAACTGGTGATTATAATAACGCCTATATCCAAGGGTTGTTTGGAGGATAAAATTATATAGTATCATATTGATATTGATTATATTATATATTGATATTGTTTCTTATAATAACACGCTCTATTAATAATAGGAACATATAAAGGTAGTAGTCATAACAGGGATATCATCATAATAAATGTGAATATTGTTATCATAGCCTGGTATCCCTGTATTTTTGAGCCTGAGCCAGAGGGGACTCCAAGCTCTAGTAGGTTTTAGGATGCTTGAAAGCCTTTGGAGAAAGACCTGGTCTGGAATGAAAGTTTGTTCACTCTGGATGGAGAATCCCATTACCAGAAATTTGGCTCTCAGGGAAAGCAGTGCTTAGCTGTAGATATTCACAAAACCATTCCTTAAGGCTTACTGTGTTTGTATTCAATTAGGAAAGAGGTACCCATGGTTGACAAAAAAAAAATAACATTAATTAATTCAAACAGTATTTATTTAGGTATTTGCTATAGGCAAAGTGAATCAGTAATTAATTCATGAAATTATGAAATGGACACAGACATGCCCAGTTTTGGGGTATTCCCTGGGAAAGACCACAACTGGCAGTAGGAAATGGAACTATAATCATACTTTAATAAAAACAGAGGGCATGGGGTGGGCAGGGCAAAAAAACAACAACAACAACAAAAAAACCAAGCACAGAAAGTATAGAGAAAAATGACAAAATAGATACGGAGGCAGATGGTCTAGAGGCAGGGGATGAGTGGATGAAGAAAGGCAAGCAACATGGGGGGAAAAGAAGAAGAGGGGATGAAACAATATCATTCACATAATTGTGGATTAGAGTAGGAAGCATTCAGCAGCATGGACCCAATAGAGATGGAAGAATAGGGCTGAAGGGAAGGAGGATGGAAGGAGTTTGAGGTCTCATTTTAATAAATTTGAGGGGAGGGACAGACTAACTCTGATTTGTGACACTTTGGGGTTAGTTCATTAACATATCCAAATTTTCTCCAAGTTGTCAGTGGAATTTCAAAGTTAACATGCCTATATCATCACATAATCAGCACCTTTGGGTTTTCTGAAGATGGCTGGAACTTGTATGAGATGACTGACCACAATGTCTAGATATTTTCCCTTGATTCCATATATTTCCTGGATGTTATTTTTAGTTAATATATGATATAATTTGTAAAATAGGCCCCTTTGATCTTTGGAA
The DNA here is from genome assembly GCF_019393635.1 of Dromiciops gliroides. Lineage (NCBI taxonomy): Eukaryota > Metazoa > Chordata > Mammalia > Microbiotheria > Microbiotheriidae > Dromiciops > Dromiciops gliroides. The sequence goes on along the minus strand of NC_057866.1, from coordinate 185,719,394 downwards.
TAGTTTGTATTGACTAGAAGGTGAGGTATGAGAGGACCCAGACAAGATAAAATTTTAAACACCATGTAATATTTGAGATCCTTTGGATGTAAAGACAAAATCAAAGCAGTCTCTTCCATCATTCTATTAGAGAAGCTTATATTATATTGGATTTATAACAAGTAATAATGAATTCAAAGTAAATCATGCTTTGAGGAATTAAAGGAATAAAAAATGTTGACATTTTGGCATAATATTCCTATGCAAATTCTGAGGCATGTAAAAATCTAAAATTCATAACAAATAGTTTGCTGTGTTCAGTAGGAATAAGAATTTTTCTAGATTTTCTCTAAGGTCAACATTAGAAGTTGTTCATGCCCAATCATGTTCTGTGAGAACAGCTTAAGAGCATTTGGCTTTAAAGGAGATAGATCTCAGAGGTCATTCACTGTTCTCTATTATTGAATTATTTTATCCCCCCCAAAAAACCACAGAATCCACAATGAAGAAAAGAAACTTTCAGTTTCAGATGCCACTTAAAGGTATTTTTGGAGTTGGGGTGGGTAGGTGCAGAGTTGGGAGGGTAGGACTAGTGATTCTTAGCAGTGGAGAGAGGAGAAAGTTTTAAAATAACAATGAGAATACAAAAGAATCTGAAAATTCCCTAAAGTAGAAAATAACGCAGAAATGTACTTTATCTATTTTTGGCCTTTAAAACCAATGTAGCGAAGGATGTCATGATACAATAAAGCTTGACACAAACAGGCACTAACTTTGTTGTTATAACTCTACTTCAAAAAAGGTTTTGCCTTAAGCTTAAGTCACTTTCTTCAACATTCATATTTTAAACTCCATCTAAAATCTTTGAATGCTTTTACAAAATGGCTTAGAATAGTTTTGCTTACATAATTAATATGTATTCTGTTTTTCAAATCACCATTTTACATATGTGGTATTTTATCTTAATCCATGTTTATATAATTATACATAAATAAATCACATTTAATCTTTAATGGTGGGAGGTGAAGAATTAGGGAGAACTGTGATTTCATGGGCATCAAGAACTCCCAGTGGGGAAACTTCTTCCTCTAATTACATCAGATAACTTATCTGTAATTGTATTCCTAGATAATAGTTATCACCACAGTGATAGTATATTTTAGAGACTGGAGTCAAAGTCAGGTCTTCCTGACTCCAAGGCTTACTCTTTAGCCCCTATACTACATGCCTCAACAGAATTAGAACAGTATATTTATTATTATTATTAGGTCGGTGGTTATTGTGGCAGGCCTTAAGTCAGGAAGATTTATCTTCCTGAGTTCAAATCTCATCTCAGACACTTAATAGCTATGTGACCTTGGGTAAGTCACTTAATCCTATTTTCCTCAGTTTCCTTATCTGTAAAAAAAAATGAACTGGAGAAAAAAATGGCAAGCCACTCTAGTATCTTTGCCAAGAACTCCCCAAATGGGGTCACAAAGAGTCACATATGACCGAAACAAGTGAATAACAAAAAATGTATTAATAATATTTAATATATGGAATTATATTATTATAGTTATTATTATTATCCCACCTGGTAGGTTAGCACACCCTGATGATCCTTTGTAGAGGCTATTCTATCATTCATAAAAAGTCTGGAAATTTTTGTCAAGTTGGAAAGTCTTCAAATACACAGGACTGCTGATATACTGTATATGGCCACTATCCTGTACGCTGCCTCTCTTTATCTTAAATATTATCATCCAATGTTAGTTATCTTTCTCTTACTGTATATTTGTTAATATTTAATGTTAATTTTCCATGTTGCTGATCCAAGAATTGAAATACAGCACACTGAAATATACTTAAACATCAATGGATGGGATTGGTAATTTCATTACTATACAATCTCACCCAGCCCTGACATTCATTCAGCATAAACACCCATGTGTTTATAGAAGTATTACATAAAAGATGCATCTATCTTGCTGAAGACTTTCCATGATTTTTTTAATTTATTTTTAGTGTTTTGTGGTTACTAGTTCAGCACAGGTCTATCCATCTATTATCTCCCACTTAGCTTACCCTTCTTTCTCAAACTTAATTCATTATTGATATGTACTAAAGCCAACTAAGCCTGGTGGTCTTTTAAAATTATTTTTTAATTATAAAGCATTTCTTTTTCTCTATCCAACATCCCTGACCTCAGGAACATAAAAAATAATAAAAAAAACACAAGGAAATAGGAAAAAAGAAAAGAAAAAGAAAATCCTTGAAATAAACATTATTTAATAATACTAATTTCCGCATTGGCCATGTCCCAAGATGGCTCATTCTGCATTTTACTCAATGACAACTCTTCCAGGATGTGGGTAACATTCTTTATCATTATTTCTCCAGAATCATGGTTGATTATTATATTGATTAGAGTTCTTGCCTTTCAGATATATTCATGATAATTTTTGTATAAATTGTATACTATTTAATAAATTATATATAAATAGTATAAACTATTCTGTTTTGCTCCCTTCACTCTCTTAGTTCATGTCTTCCCAGTTTTTTTGTCTCTCTTCCTTTCTTATAACACACGAGTATTCCATTACAATCACATGCCATAATTCATTTAGGCACACCGACACCATTTAATGAGTTTCCCCTGTTTCCAGTTATTTGCTTGTATAAAAAGCTATTATAAATATTTTGAGGGGTATAAATAGGAACTTTACATAATTCTATTATCTCTCTAATATATAGGCCTACTGGTAGCATTGCTGGGCCAAAGGATCTTTAATAGCTTTTAGTAACTTGTGGGACATTGTTACCATTCCTTTAGTTATTGAACTATCACTGTACTAGTTAGTGCCTCCAACAATTATCATTTTCCATTTTTTGTCAACTTTACTAATTTAATGATTACAAGGTAGAACCTCAGAGTTGTTTTCATCAAATTTCTATAATTATTAGTGATTTGGAGCATTTCTTTTGTCATGAAAGTGAATACATTTAAGCTAATGTTTCATGAGTTACAAATCTAGAGCATGAGTGGAAAAATTTAGGTTAAAAAAAAAAGAAAGAGGAAAAAAAAAGCTTGAACCTTTGTATTTCCCTGTGGCAAGTAGCTTTGTTCACTAAAAGCATTAAATTGTCTCCCAAAGGTGATCCAGTCAAATCTTTTTCTCCCATTCATTGATCAATTTTATATGCCTTACCAGAAATATGTATTTATACACAAATTCCATGTTGGTTAATCCTAATCTGGATAAAATATATTCTTCATTCAGTTTGTTTTTCTAAGTTAGATGTCTCAGCTGATCTATTTGAGTTATGGAATCTCATTGAAGAAGGCCCATTCTTTCTAGGGATTGATAGAATCAGTATAATATTATAAATAAATTTAAAACAGCTTATAATTTTTCTCCATATATACAGAATCCATCTTCTATTTGGGCCTTGTGAAGATAATCCTTTAAGACTAGTGAGCATGAGTATGTGCGTATGTGTGTGTATGACCCAATAGTGGACAATAAGCTGTGAAGTTGAGCCTTCACACAATATTTAAGGTGCAGAAAGGTATTTGCCAAACATTGAGTGCCCTTTTATTATTTACCTTCAAGTTTAATCTTGAGGATCTTCAGATCATTTGATTTAGTTCCATCAAGCCCTCTGAAGCCTAATTTCCCCCCAAAATATATATCACTGTTTTGTCATCTGATAATTTTTTTTAATTGCTGTTTATTCAAAGCCAGTATTGTCCTTGGTTGCCATGTTTCCTCACTTGGTAAGATGATCAACTGTTTGCTGGCTGAAAAAGTTTCTATGTTCTTTGTCGTGGTGATGTATATATATATCTGTTGATTTTCCATAAAGAACCCCAATTAGAATGAATGTTTTTACTTGGTTATATTTTCCCAATTCAACAGCTTATTCAAATGAAGAATAGTTAAAGCTGATACAGTTCTAAACAGTCTTTTCTTCCCATCCTTAAACTGTCTTCTAATTTGGTATTGTCTGTCTTCCACCCTGGAAATACCTAGACAATAACAACTGATTTTCAAATTTCTCCCACATAGGTAATCATATACAGACTCTCACATTGATAATTTTCTAACTATTAACATAAAATTTATTTCATTTTTTGATGTTATTCAGCATCTTCCAACTCATCTTCAAGAAAGCATTCACGATATATAGATTTGGTATTTCTGGTTGGAGAGTCAGGTGTGCAAAGGTTTAAAATAGAGGAGAAAAAGAAGAAAAGGGGCTACCAAATAGTTAGAGACATGTAACAGATTTAAGATTCTTCTCTTTCTGGTAAGAGATTGACTGTCTTCAAGGAAAACTCCATCTTGTGTCCATAGAGTTATAAAATGACTCCATAACTCCCACCAAGAGATAATCCATAAACTAATAACAAGAGGTAAAAAGGCCTAGTAAGGCTAAGTGACAGATTTTTGTTGACCATACATGAGTGATAAAGAAGTACATTTTCTTCCTTTAGAAAGTATCAAAAACACAGACAGCCATCTCGAGGCCTGCCAAATCTGACAACCACTTCCAACACCAATTGAGTCAAATCATATGTCCAGGAGTTACTTGAAAACATTGCTCAGCATGGTGACATCTCAAATAAGAAATTTCCGACACAGTAGCACAATGATAATTGAATGTACAAGTTTCAGAGAAGCTAGGTGGCACAGTGGATAGAGCACCAGCCCTGGAGTCAGGAGGACCTGAGTTCAAATCCAGCCTCAAACACTTGACACTTACTAGCTGTGTTACCCTGGGCAAGTCACTTAACCCCAATTGCCTCACCAAAAAAAACCCCCGAAAGTACAAGTTTCCAGAAACAAAAGTGAATTTGGGAAACCTAGGTATTATTTAAGACGACAGTATCTAAGTAAGGAGATTTGTACTTTTATGTAGGACTTAAATTGAGGGGTGATATACTAATAGTTAAAGATAGTTATAATAAGTTTCTGTAATAATGTATTGGCCAGGAAGCCAAAATGTTATTGAGAAGGGACTCAATAGAAGATGATGGGCATCTCCATGAGGAATAAAATGAATTTGAATAAAACCTTTAAACTAATAGTTTAAAAAGTAGTTTTCCACTCAAAACCAGTGATCCATCATCACCCTTGTAGAGTTGGTGGTCAAAGTCTGTCAGAGGTAACATTGAGTAATATAGACAGCCAGATAAATAAAATGACAGTCTGTGAAAATCAGAGAACCATTAAACATGCATAAAAAATTGAGACTCTCAAATTAAGACTTTAAAAACTCAGCATTATGTCCTCAATTAATGGTCAAAGTAGGGATGTATGTTCAAATTTCATGGCTATTACATAGTTTTCTGATCCATCAAGTAAAAGGAAAATTAAAACAAGTTCCTCTCTGCCTTCATTTTTATAGCCAGCGCTTCACCTAGTGCAATTAGACTTTTCCAGTGGAAGATAAAGCCCTTGAAGGCCAGGACTTGGTTTCCAATTCTCTATGTTTTCTGAGTACTAAACCCAGTGATGTACATATAGTAAGCAATTGGTAACTTTAATTTAAGAGCAGAAAATATTCTGCACCAGTGCTTGATATTGTTCTTCAGGCTTCATTTGAGGTTTGTTTCTATTTTTCCAGTTACCGTAATTTATTTTTCTAAGTTGGCTACAGCTACCACTCTAATGACTAATTGAAATGCTTTTCCTTGAAAGGAGCTGCTTTTATAATAGGAATCATTTTTTCCCCTAATGAATTTAATGTTTTATACAAGAGTCTAGAATATTAAAGGTATGGATAAAGGGACATGATGTGTATGTTTACACACACACACACACACACACACACACACACACACTTGACAAGTCTACTTTGTTGTTACTCAAAGTGGTCACTACAGGTGTGTCTTTTACAGACAGGAATCATAGTAGCAAAAAATAAGTTAGCACATGGTTGTAGCTTGAATTCTCACTTCTCAACAGATAGGAGGATGAAGAAACCTTTACTTACCTTAGAGAGCAGAAAAGATTTTCTTCTGCATCAAACAGAGAAGTTGGGAGAAGTGGTTTTCAGTGACTCTGCCCTAGACAGAGGCTATTTAGCATTTGTATGCCACTATTTTTTTTAAATCCATCATATATTCCGAAATCTATCAAGACCCTGCCTGGATTTGCTTCCTTCTCTCACTATTAATTATTTAAGTGATCCAGAAGAGGGTCAAATTGTATTAGATTTTTAATTAGGAGACATTGGTGACTTCAAGTCTCCATTTAGAAAACATAACAATTAAATTCTTTTCATAATAGCTCAAATGCACGTAAAACTATTTATTGCTATTTAAAATGTTTTCTTTCCACCAGTTCTCTAAAGGTCATTTTAATTAAATAGGTTTTATAAACATTTTAAGTGACTAAATATGTTATTCGGTTTAAATTCCAAAGTCATAAGAGCTAGGTAGTTCAGTGCAGGACTAAAAGACTGTGAATAATAGGCACAAGGAAAATGGCAAAAGCTAAATTTTGAAAAGTATGGATCTGATGTGAGGAAATACTCAGAAGTAAAATTCCTATAATCCAGGGAAAGGTGAAAAGATAAACAGCAAGGTGACTATAAAGGGATTATCTCTAAATTGAATAATACCATTGAACACTTCCTCTTGTTGAACTTCAAGTGTGCATTGTGCCCTCCCATTAAACATTGTTTTGGAAGTTTTAAGTTCCCTTTGTATATATGTGTGCTTTTCTCCTCCCCACCCTTTCAGGACACAATAGAATAAAAGTACTTCTCTTATATCCTTCTACCTTCTAACATTGCAATGGAGGTTAGTATTTCCACCTGCTTCTTCATAAACATTTAATTCTTTCTTCATTGAAGTGACATGGTTTTTCACTTCTATTCTTTCAAAGAACTTTTCATTATTATAAATAATCCAAAATATAAAGATCAGTTGCATTAACCCTTTTCAGGTTCTCTTCCAAAGACAAACCGAAGAATATATTTTGTGTACAAATTTCAATTTCTATTTGTCTTTGGAGAGTGCCTGGCACTATATAAATGTTAGTCGTTATTATATTTTTATATTTAGTATTTGGTATTATGAAAAATGAAAAGCCTAGAGTACTCCCTGCTCGTCAGTGGTCACACAGCTAGTAAAATTCTTAGGCCAGATTTTAACTCTGGTCTTCCCACTGTGCTACCTTTGCTGCCTCTATGCTACAAAATTGTTCTTGCCCTTCATACTTTCTGGAACTTTATTTTCTTTTTGGCCAGACTCCTGGAATATTCCTGTGGCTAACTATTGTCATTAACTTCCTTTGTCATGTCTCTTCACACACCCTGTCCTCTGGCTTTGGGAATTCTTGAGATCTAATTTGAGGGAGATCTAATTTTGGTGTGGGCCTGTTCCTTTTAGTTGATTGGACCCAGCAATCTATTAAATCTATTAACATGTTATTGACAATTAGCACCTTCCTTCCACTCTTAAAACAGAAAGAATAGAAGCTAATCCACAGTTATAAATTACTAGGTATTTGATCTGGGGCAAGTCACTTAACCTCTGTTTGCCTTAATCCACTGGAGAAGGAGAAAACCCTATGGACAGTATGGTCCACTGAATCACAGAGTGAGATGTAACTGAATAACGGAACAACAATTAGCTCTGCCCTTGAAACTGATCTTCAGAAATATCCCCAGCAATTATTTGACCTTTGGACTCTGTCCCCATGGTAGGAGAAGACTAGATTTATTTGCCAAACAGAAGTGGGCACTCATGAGACAGAACTCATCAAAAGCTGTTCCACAATCCAATTAGCTTTCTGCCCACCTTATTTCATATTGTTACTGGTCTCTAGATATCTCTCTCTACTTTCCTGACTACTTGACTTAATTTTTTGGACAGAAGAATACAGAGGTAAGCAGAATTCAGTCCACAAGTAGATTTTGAATTATCCTTTGTTGTTGTTGTTTTAAAATTTGTATTGCTAAATTTTCCCTCTCCCTTCCCCTAAGTCATCTTTTCTAAAAAAGAGAGAGAGAGAGAGAGAGAGAGAGAGAGAGAGAGAGAGACTGACAGAGAAAAGGAAAAAAACAAAAACAAAAACAAACAAAAAAACCTAGTTGAGCAAACCAACCAAGGCATTCATTAAATATTGAACATTACCATCAAAATTTCATATGAATAGTTCTTCATCCCTTCGTTTTTCTTCTCTCTTTATATTTTCTCCTTTGGAAATCTCATCCACTCCCACATGTTCAGTTTAACTCGGTGTAAGGAACATTCATTAAGTAACTATTCTTTTCAGAGTACTCTGCCAAGAGAAGTCAGAATTTTACAGTGATTCTCAATGAGCAAAGAAACTTACTTTTAAAAAAACCCAAAAACCAAAACAGAATCACAGAATTTTTATAGGTGAAAATCAGCTACCTTCACTTTATCTACGAGAAAACCAAGACAACAAAGGGAGAATTATTTCCCTGAGATCGCAAAACTAGTAAGTGGAAGTGCTATGCTTGGAATCCAGGTTTTCTGATTTTTAAGTCCAGAATTCTTTCTACTTGACAGTTAATTTATGAAGAATTATTTTTCATTGTTATTGAGCATTTAGGGAAAATACCCCAAGGATAGCCCAAGTCCAACTGGAAGGAGAAATTATTGATTTTTTTTTACCTTCACCAAACTTCTGTGGAAAAATCAACCTGTTTATAAAAGTTATTTGAATTTGTATTCATTCATTGGAGTCACCAAATTTATGGAAAATAAAAGCTTACATAACAACTACATATTTATGACTGAGCAAAGGAGTAAATGGTATATACCATCAAGAATATTTAGTATTCAAAAAGTTATAGTTGTTGTTTTCCTTTCAAGAATTAACCAGATTCACTCTAGTGCATCTTGAGGTCAGTTATCATGATGGAAATTCTTCCATTTGTAATGGATAATTAAAGGAGTTAAAATGCATCTTTACTATTTTAAAATCATATGAACTTAATGAAAAATAATGGTCCCCATACAGTATCTGAGGTAATTCTATGAATCTTGGTTTATTTTTATATGTGTTGAATATTCCATTCTCAGTTTACATATATCATTTTAATACCCAAAATAAAAAAGAATCCATGAGCAGGTGGAAAGGGGGGAAATGTTCTAATGTATTTAAGGATATAAAGAATAAAAATTACCCTTATTGAGCAAGATTATAGGCAAAGTCATATTTTCCTCCATCTATATCTTTAGATCTCTCTAATCATAGAATTGTGCTTTACATTTTCAATTTTTGATATTTAGGGGCATTAATATTTTCTCAACTTTTCAGTCTTTGTGTTAAATGTAATAAAAAGTTTATTGTTTATTATTATTGTTTAACAAAGCATCTAGATCAAGTTTGCCTGTAAGTGTGGTAATATCCAAGACAGCACAGCAAGAAACTAGCACTGCCCTATTAAGGCTGCTTCCTTGAAAGATTACAATTTAGGAGATACTACATGTGAAAAACCTACATTTTTCTGATGCCAGCTTAAATGTTTTTCTTTGACCTGTTAGTAATGCAGATTGACTCAACGCTCAATTCGTCCACCTTTGCTCCAATTCATGAACCCTGCCCGGTCCTTTGGACAGTGCCTTACTTAAACAAATGGTTTTTGATTGTTTTTGTTTGTTTGTTTGTTTTGATCCAAGTTACTTGAATTTCCTCATGAACTCAGGCAGAGGATCTGATCATCAAACCATTAGTTCATCTCAACAAGTTTATCTACTCTGGGATCAGTAACTTGCTTAGTTTTCATTCCTGTCCTCACTTTTTATTTGCTATTTCAAAAAAATAAAATAAATGTGTAGAACATTTGAGCTAGAAGAGCCCTTACCAGCCCTCTAGTTATTTTTACACATAAGAACCAGGCTCAGAAAGGTTGAATGACTTGTGCAGGATCACAAAGCATAAAAGCTGAAAAGACAAGACTACAATCCTGGCCTTGTAGTTGAAAACTCATAGATTTTTTTTTCCACTTTCACAACTGAATATAATTCAAACAAAATAAAAACACTGAGGCTGTGTACTTGACAGTAGTGGCTTAGAAGGCAAAAAAGTTAGCTAGTTTTTCAGCATTGCAATTGGGTATATGCTTCATAGGGAAATATTTCTGATTTCTATTCTTAATTAGTTTCAAGGCTTCTATCTTGACAGGATTCATTCAGAGGAACTTTCCTAGTCAGCAGTTATACATAGTAGCCTTGTTTGGGTAGCAGACCAGCTACCAGCACCACATCAAATATAAAGGGATTTTTTGCTTGTCTTAAGTTTATATATTGCCTTTTGGGTGGTATTCTCAGTTGAGCCTGACAGCCCAGTCCCTTCCTAGTATAGGTTTAATAGTAGAACAGTATAGATTATCAACAGTTAACAAAAAGAGATTGACTTAGCCATAGTTATAAAAGGATATTCATTGCAACCAACCATCTAGTTATCAAGGAGAATACATGAGTTCTTCTCTGACATTTTGTACTTTGGTTTAGAGAACAGAAAGTTCCTCCTATCAAGTCTCAAAGATGGTTTCAGTATCTTTTAAGAAAAAAACAAACAAACAAAAATACGCAGCCTGGCTTGCAAGAGGGGGGGGAGTAAGCATTCTGCTCTTACCATAAAGGATATGATGATTATTACCTCTGGATAAAAAGTTTGTGGGGATAAGGCAGTAGGTACAAAAAAATTACTTTTTCCAGTAGTATTGTCTGTTTCTCTCTAACTCCATTCCCCAGAGCATTTTGAAACTATTTTGGGGTAGAAACTAAAGCTCAGCTAAAACAAGCCAAACAGTTTTTAGTGCCTACTACAGGATGGTTGAAGCAGGTAGATGGTTCAGTGGGCACTGGGCCTGGAGTCAGCAGGTCCTGAGTCACACTTAGCCTCAGACACTTATTGGCTGCATGACCCTTGGCAAGTCATTTAACCTCTGTTTGCCTTAATCCAGTGGAGAAGGAGATACCAAACCAATTGAGTATCTTTTCCAAGAAAATCACATGGACAGTATTGGCATACTGGGGTCCACTGAGTAACAAGGAGTCAGATATGACTGAACAACTGAAAAACAAATGTGATAGGAACTGTGGAAGGCACCAGGAGTACATTGAAAATAAATGGAACATCCATTACTCTCAAGGATCTTAACAATTCTCATTTCTTTTCAAACCTATGCAGACATGAATAACTAGAATTTATATGGTGCTTTAAGATTTCTAAAGGATTTTATTAATAATAACTAAATGGGCTAGGAAGTCCCCATTCTTCTTGTTGTGTATATGAGGAACCTGAGTGATGTGACTTTCCCATGTCACACAGCTTGTTGGTGGCACAGCTGGGCCTCTTACCTCTTACTCCTACACTCTTCTGCCCACTCTATACCTTCAATGTTTCAAGTGAATTTTTCAGAGAAATTAGATTCTCTAAATAGTATTTGCTTACCTTAAATGTGCACATGTTGCAGGCTCCTGGGAGTCACCCATGTGGAAAATAGATGTTGCCATTATTTCATTTTTCCTTTTCAAGGAATTTCAGTGTAACAATTACATGGAAATAATGCTGACAGGAACATAGCATAGGTTTTTAAACATTTAGGTCATTCCATTCTCTCCATATGCAAGTGCACATGCTCAGTAAATAGGCTGGAGAATTATTTTTATGCACATGAATAAGATTAATCTCTGTGTTTTCAGGTAAACTTTTGTTCCCTGAGTGGACAGATTTCTGGGGGAAAAAAAGTCCAGTAACATCTGCCTTCTGAAAAGAATGAAGTAGTGAGAGTTCACATTTGTCTAAAGCAGGCAAGTTTGCAAAGCACCTGGTATTAATTAACATATTATACACTATTTAAGGGCAGGGAATGTGTCTTGATTCCTTTGTCTGACCCCAGAACAACCTCAGGAAGATCTGAAAAGAGAGTGTCTAATAATAATGTAGAATGTCAGTTTGAGTTTAAATGTAGCTTTTTAGGGTGTTCAAGTCATGAATTTTCAAAAATAGGTTTTGGCATAATAGATTCAGAAGGTTCATATCTGCTGAAAATGCTTAAAATTTAATGCTTAATTATTCTCCAGAGCAAGTCGAATTGTGCACAATCTCCTAGTCGTAATCTGGTGCTTACAGCAGGATTGGAAGTATTAGAAATATATTTTAATCCAGCACATTTAGAATTAACTGGTTCATTGATGTCACAGTCCCCTTAGGTTCCCGTGCATTGTCAGTTTCAGTGTGAACCTTTGGAGGAAGTCATCGGGATCATAGGACCCTTAAAGGTGGGAGGGACTTTATAGGCTATTTAGTTCTGTCCTCTTCTTTTGCTCACAAGGAAACTAAAGGCCAAAGAGATCTTATTACTTGACATACAGTGAGCATCAAGCAAAATTTGAACCCAATTACGTATGCTACAAAGTCATTTACCCCCATTATACCATTGTTACAAATACACTAGTCGTAGAGTAAATACTTTAAAATGAAACTTGCTTTTTATGATATTGTATAGGGTACTTTATGAGTGGCTGACATTGGCACTAATTAACTTTGTACCTGATTTAATATTACTTTCTTCATTTATCTTTGCTTGTAGCTTCACAATTATAAAATTAATTCAATTTAATCCAATCTAGTCAGCACTTTTTAAGAGACAACCATATGTAGACAGACTCCTGGTGATGAAAAATGCCTTTAGTAAACTTACTTTCCAATATGGGACATATAACATGTATATAAATAAGTATGACATGAGTAAAACTGTAATAAGGGCAAAGGGAAAAAATTAAGGTCCCGAAAGTCTTCATAGAAGAGATGGCACCTAAGCCAGGTAGACCTGGTAAGAAGAAAAATATTTCTATAGATGAAATTGTGGGAGTTGCTTTTTTTTCTAGGCATGATGTACAGTCTGCAGATTCAGGTACATGATGAGGCAGGGTCCTGCTGTGGAGCAAGGTCAGTTCAACTAGTATGTTAAAATCAGGCCACTCATTGATAGCAAAAGTTCTTGGTGAGTTTTAACATTTGGTTATAAAAACATCCCCAGGTGATTAATTATGTGGTAACTCAGAAACCCTCTGTACCTCAGAGCAGAAAAAGTAGGAAATTCATGTGTAGAACTAATTTGTCCAAAATACATTTACCAAAGAGTAATCTGCATAGCTTTCTGAGACCTCAAAAGGACCAAAAATGGGGGACGGAGGTTACTCCCCTCCAGATCTGTTCGTAGATCAGTGTAGTGGCTGAAGAAGTTTGCTTTCTCGCTTTCTTCTTTTTCTCCCTTCCTTTCTTCCTTAAGTGACTTAAATATGGGTTTGACCTGGAACTTGAAGTCATGTCTTCTGCTCCTAAAAGAAGGGTTCTTTCTCCATTGTAACAAACTTGTATGCATAACATTATGTGAGAGATACTACATGAAATCTGAACCGGAAAGTCCTTTTGACCTGGGTAAGCTGGAAAGATTTCCTGGAGGAGACAATATTTAAATCAGACTTCAAAGATAGGCTTTAACCAGTCCCCAAAACTGACAATTTTACTTCAAGTAACCTTTTTGTTTTTTAAAAAAAAACAATTCTTTGCCTTGATATCAATTATGTTGATTTGTTTAATTTTAATAAGGCCTAGAGGGACCAACAATATCCTTCACTGTCTATGCATTTTTCTCCTTATGCCTTTGATATCTTCCCTGCTTTTAAATATTTTGTACATCAGTCCTTCAAAATCATCATTGCCCCCAGGATAGATGTACTTGAAGTATGCTTGGTCCAGTTTACCTGATTTTTATGTCTTTAGTGCCATTTCTGCCATTTTTACTTTGTAAGAACAACTAGTGTATGTCACTCTCTCCCTGCCCTCCCAACTTACTATACTTTTTATCACTTCCAGAATCAAATATAAAATCCTATTTAATGTCCAAAGCCCATAACCTGAACCCTCTGTACCTTTACAGTCTTTTCATACATTACACCCTCTCCCCAATTTACTCAGTGATCCATTGACACTGTAGATGACATGTGTAATCAATCAAATGAAACATTCCACTTCTCCACTCCAAGCATCTTAACTGATTATCCTTGATGGAATCCTCTTCCTTTTTGCTTCAAACAGAAAAGCCTTTCCCAAACCCTCTTAATTCTAGGGCCTTTAATCTATTGATTATTTCCATTTTCTCTTGTATGTAGCTTGTTTTTAGATAGTCATTTGTATTTTGTCGCTATTAGACTGTGAATTCCTTAAAAACAGGGACTCACTTTCACCTTTCTTTTTATCTCCAGTGCTTAGCATAGTAGGACCAGTGCAAACACAGCCTAGCACATAGTAGGTGCTGAATAAATCTTTATTGACAAAATGACTGTGTGTTAGAATCCAATTGTCATAATTCTATTTCCCTTGTTGGAAAAGAAACACAATTTGTTAAAAAAATATTTTGCAAATCTTTTCCATTTTTTTCTTCTTTTAGTCCCCTCCCCGTAAGGTTTTCCTCTTTGAATGCCTTTGAGATTTCCATTTTGCTTAGTTGTCTATATTGTGAAACTTTTAAAAATGTATTTTTCCTTCCACTGCTTCTCTGTTTTATCCTACTTGATAACTCTCCATTGATCTCCATAAGAGTCTACAAATGAACCAATAATCTAATGATGTATTGCTTTTGACAGCCATCTCTGCCTTTAGCAAATAGATTAGATGTTTGCTGATGAAGTAATTTTCCAAGTTCTTTAAGTCTTTTTATTGTAGAGATAAATTTATATATTTTTAAATTTTCTTGGTTAAATCGTTATAATCAATATCTATGTGATTTCTGTTGTCAGTGGGAAAGAACATGGGCAGTTATGATCTCAGTTACTAGGGGGACATCCTAAATCAATAAAATAGCTGTCCATTTCACTATCTATGAATTTATAGGAGGATTTAAAAATTAGAATGAATCACAGAATTTTAGAGGGGAAAAGGACCTTTAAATAGATTTATTCCGGCCTTTCCTTTTAAAGATCAAAACTGAAACTTAGAGTAATTTGCACAAGGTCAATTATACTTCTTATTTCAATGGATTTACTATCTCAACAAAATAGGAATTGCCTCCCATGTTGAAGATTGTAACATATTCACACCTTGTTATCCTGTGCAATTTTTTGTCTGTTTCATTCTACACATCCTTTATAGAATGCCCCCACATTTCACCTGAGAACGTCTCTCTTGATCTTTTAAAATTGTGTGGACAACATTGCAGTGCTTGGGCTGTGTATTTTTTTAATCTCTCATACTCACTACATAATTATAATGATATAATTTTTATATTTTCCTGAATACTTTATTGTTGCAAATAAGCTATAACCTAATATTGCCAACCTTTTATCTTCTCATTCTCCTTTTCTTAAAATAATAATAATAATAGGGGAGGCGAGGTGATGCAATGGATAGAATACTGGCCCTATTGTCAGGAGATCTGAGTTCAAATTCATCCTCAGATACTTACTATCCGTGTGATTCTGGACAAGTCATTTAATCTCAATTGCCTCAAAATAAAATAAAATAAAATAAAAATAATAAAATAATAATACTTTCATCATACCAGTCTTAACAATTTTAAATGGTAAATAGGACCATAACCAATTTAGAATGTATCCATATGAAAAATTTTACAAAAAGTGCTATCAAAAGATTTACACTTCCTCATTAAAAAGGAGAGAAAACTAATAGATGTTCTCAGATTGCATGATTAATAGGTTTAAAAACTTGCATAAATTCCCCTGCAACTAAGACATCATTTCACAGAATAAAACTAAAGACTTACAATATGTATATGCTACTGGGTTTATAAAACATAACTAATATTGATTTACCTCTGGATGGAACCTATAAAATGTCTAAGGTTCAAGAATGGAACCAATTGATTCTCAATGAGCAATATACACATGACCTCAACAAACATTATGTCATCATGTGAAACAGATCTTGAATGAGATTGAATTGTTCATACAAATAAATGGAGGGATAGTTTCTACCAGAAATTACAGAAACATCTTTCTTTAGAAGCCTAGATTTACTGATAGTTGCAGATTACCCAATAGTATGGTAGAAATTGTGAAACATATTACAAAAATTTAGCATGCATCAGATATCTAAAAAGACATAATTGACTAGCAAGAGTTAATGTCATCTTTATTCATTCTTCTAATCCGGTAATGACTTTAACCATTGTTTTAACTAGTCAGGTGTCTTACTGCATACAAAGACTAATTCAGATTTAGAAATTTTTTCATACTAGAAATACCATTTCCTGTTTTATTAATATGTAGTCAGTTTAGTTTTCAATCCTCTTGTTTTGGTACTCAAAAAGTCTAATATCTTCCAAATATCTCCATGAAGAAAGCATTCATGTTAGAGAAGCAGGAGGCCCTTCAGTGGCAACAAGGGATTTTACCTGTTTTATTTCTTAATCCTGAACTCTATTTCTGAAGATTTTTTTCCTGTCATTCCTTGGGGTAATCTTCAGATTGAAGTCAGTAGGTATCAAAAGACATGTTTACTTGATTTAAAAGATCTTGTCATTATTCTCAGCAATACAATGATCCGGGACAATAGCAAAGGAATAATGATAAAACATACTTTTATTCAAGTTCTCTTATACAAAATGACAAATATGGTAATGTTTTACATAGTTGCACATGTATACCCTGTATCTGATTGCTTATTGTCCTAGGAAGGGTGGAAGAAAGGAGGGCTAGAATTTGGAACTCAAAACTTTAAATAAAAACATTTTTTTTAACAACAACAAAAAAAGATCTTGTCAGTACTTCATAAACATTTTTTGCTTCTCCCTCTGCCAAGAGTATTGGAAAAGTAGCTCATAGTAAGTATCATGTGCATGGTGCTCATCATGATTACTCCAAGGCTAGAAGACCAAGTATGTAATGAACTTTTTAAACTCCCTGTAGATACCAGATTGTGAATTTTTTTGTCTAAGAATAGTCTTGGTCATCCTTCCATTTAGATGAAACCTCCTTATGTGTTTTATTTCATTTATAGTAAATATTTCAGAATAAATGTGTTCCTGTAGTAAAAACATTTTAAACTTCTCCTTGGACACTATCTTACATTTTAAATTACCAATGCTAATTTGTAGATTGTCTAAAAACTTTCTGATTCTGGAATAAATGGGAGACTAATTTCGTTTTTTTGTCTGTTTACTGGGTTCCCATCCACAAGAAATCCATCACTCATTCTCCAGTCTGCTGGTGACAAACATTTCCATTCTCAGTTTTTCTGGGTCTCAGGCCATAGTTTCTCGTTAGATCAATTTTCAAAGACTTTATAGAATCTACAAATGTTTGTATTATACTGGTCTGCTTTTCAAGAGTGCACAGTTACCACAACACCAATATGAGATTATTATATGATGATGATCATATACCCAATTAATGGGACTAGAACTCATATCTCATGACAAGGTTAATTACTGATTCCAGGCTAAAAATAAATACTGCTCTAAAAATAAATACCTAATACATTTGCATATTGAATATAAGCTTGATAAAACATAAGCTGTGTCCCTATGCATCATGATCTAAGGTAATGATTTCTAAAATTCATAGCTTTTTTAATATGGTTTTATACCAGTCTGTTTATTTATAGACTCCTTATCCTCATTCAAATTATTTTATATTCCAAGCCCCAAAGAAATTACTTTGTAGAAATCATTTCCATTCACCCTGATCAAAACTTTCAGTAATTCCCTACTTCCTAATTCAATATCCTTTGCAATACACCCTATAGGATAAAATCAAAGTGTCTTAGTATTCCAAGGTCATCCAAAACCTAAACTGACTATTTTACCAAATTCACTTCCTTGTTCTTCCATACACAACATTGTTACTCAAGACAGATTGGACCACTAACTCTTCTCCCCTCATACTTACTGCCATTAATTTCTTCAAAGCTCAATTCTTCCATGAAGTCCTTCCTATATGTCCTAGCAGTTAGGGATTCCTAAGGTATAGCTGTGTGCATATTTAATAACCAAGAAAAGATAGGCTAGTAATGGAAGTATTGAAGAAGAAAGTAGACCAGTAAGATATGTACCTTTCTATGTCCAACAGATATTTATAATTGTCTTTAGCTATGATCTCCAGACTCCTTTCAGAGTTCCTCTGTACTCCCACCATTATCTCCCACCACCATTACCAACTCTAACCTCTGTATTAGTAGCTAAATCACACAAGACAATTTTTAAAACTACATTGCAGGAAAGTATAATGTGTTCTAATAGAGGGCAGACACCATCTAGTTCTTTCTGTTCTTTGAACCAATTTCTTTTAGTCTCTGCCCAGATTCAAATATTCCCCTGGGTCGTCTTGTAGTCACCTCACTATCTTGTGAATTTTCCTGTCTGGCACAGTCAAAAATGGTGGAAACCAAGCATATACTTTAAACTGGACTCCTTTTTTTTTTTTAGCATTTCACAGATAGTATTTCATTGAGCTCCTCTCAAAGCCATGTAATTCAGGGTGCTACCATGGGTAGTCTGACAGAAAAGGAATAGGTTTTCATTCTTTTTTTATTCTCTGAGGTAAATAATAGCTCCCTTACTCTTTTATCAAACCAATGTAATTATAACCATGTTGTAGCCATTTAAAGAGTTAATTAATAAGAAAAACTACCAAATGCCCTATTTTCTTATTAGAAAGGGCCTGATTTTTCTTAGTACATTATCCTGTGCTGTGAAAATAAATTTTAAAGCAAAGGAAATGGAAGATCTCCATCTCCAATGTATTCTCATCTAGTATTTATGTCAAGTGCAAATAATATAAATGTAGACTTATTATGAAAAAAGGATTTTACGTTTAGCCAAGTCCCTTTGACATATCAGTAATGTCAATACATTATTAAAAGATACAACTTGAAGGAATGATTTAGTATTCATGGTTATGTTTTATTTTAAATAGCATTACTTAATTGGAATATATAAATATATATACATATGTGTGTATGTTATATATAAAATGCCTTTGTATATATACATATGTACACATATACTTTTATGTATACATGCATATATAGTATGATAGACTATTTTTCACATTCACCAATGTGTACTTTATTGGACAGAGAGGAAGAGAATTAATTAAATCTAATGGAAAATGTATTTCTTAACCTCTACATAGATTCCATTTGTTGTTTCATATCTGTTCCTGTCTACATAAATGTACTATTAATTTTAACTCTATAACAACCTGATATTCTGAAAATTATATTAAGAACAGGTAGGCAAATTACCACAGAATCATGGAGAGTGAGAAACTAAAATCCAGTCCAATTTAAATCAAAGCAGAATGTGTATACTGATCATTATGTATTTTCATATACATTTCTTCATTATTGGTTATGGGAAATCCAAGCGGAAAGCTAGCTGGTTGGTAAAAAGGTTATATCTTTTAAAATACTTTACAACCTATCTACAGAAATACATGCCCAAATGCATTATTTCATGCCTAAATATTGTTGCTGCCAATGTTAACTGTGTTTCCAGTTGATTAGCTGACAGATTTCTTTCTCTTTCTCCCTTCCCTCCCCTCCCCTCTCCTCTTCTCCCCTCCTCTCCCCTCCCCTCCCCTCCCTTTTTCTTTCCTTTCTTTTTTTTTCCCCCTGGAAGGTATTAGCCAATCACTTTGGAAGGTGCTATTCATAGTTAAGAGTGTTAAGAGTTTTATGCAGGGGGCAGCTAGGTGGTGCAGTGGATAAAGCATCTGCCCTGGATTCTGGAAGACCTCAGTTCAAATCTGGCCTCAGACACTTGAAGGGGCAAATCACTTAACCCTCATTGCCCTGAAAAAAGGAAAGTGTTATGCAAGAAAAAGCCATTTTAATTTGAGCAATAGCATCCTAGGACAATAGGACTCAAATTGAAAGAGATTTTAGGAAGTGATCAGATAAGAATTTTGATAGATCCCTAAAAAGATTGAAAGGAACTAGGGGAATGTATAGAAATAAAATTGATGTAAAACTTAAAAAAAAAAAACCCTTTCTAATCTTTAGTAAAATAATAAAATATTCCTGGTTGAAACATTTTTCAAGTCAAGTCAACGTACATTTATTAAGGTAAATATTAAATATTATTATCCATTTAAAAATAAACATAAACATAAATATTTATATTTATTTTTGAACATATTTTTAATTGGTATTACAGTATATTTATATAAATATATGGAATATAAATAATTATAAACATATTAAATATTATTCGACTTGCTTTATTTCAGGCATTTAGAAAACAAGACAAGTGTTTGCCCTCAAGGAGCTTATAATCCATTTGAAGCCAAGACATAAAAGGGAGCCGAAATTTAGGGTGGGGAGGGGAGAAATAAAGGAATTAGAGAGAAAGTCAGGAAATAGCCTGAGCTTAGTCTAGAGTGAAATGAAGATATGATTGGTCTGAATTTCTTCCTTAAAAGAAAGGCAGCAAACCATCAGAGGGAAAGGCAGTAGTGGAGGTTGTGAAGTGCAGGGTTGGACTGTATCTTAATATAGACTGGAAGTGTCTATGAGAACACTTGCACAGAAGCTACAATTCTCCCACTAAAATTGTACTCTTGAGCAAAGCACTCTATGGTTTTCTCATAAAAACTAACAGGATTTAATCAGATGATGCCCAAATTCCTTCTTGGTTTGTAGTTCAATAACCAGTATTTTAAAATTATTTTTCTTGTTTTAAGGCAATAATCAACTATTTCCATTTAAAAATATATTTTCACATATTTTAATATGTGTGTGTTTCTGACTTCAAAAAGTGGGAAAAGAACATCTAATTTTTTCCCCAAATAATGATTTACTATTAATCATTTATGTATGTGTGAAATATAAAGAAACCTATTGGTGGAGATGGAGAGTAGTTAACCATAGACTGACAAAGATAGGTTTATGTTTGTTTGTTTTTTTCCAAATTCCTTTAGATATTATAGTCTTCTATATTCCCCACATTGTTTCCTCTGTGCTTGTGTAAACTTCTTGTAGGCACATTTGTCTATGTTTTGTCCCAAGTACTTGGCATAGAACTTGTTACTAAACATTTAATACTTTTTTCCCATCCATTCATTATTTCATTCATGCCTTACATCTAGCAAAAAAAAGAAATTGGAATGCTAGCCATTCCATGACATAATCCTTTCTTTTCCCAACTTGTTGATTTGCTCATGATTTCTTAATCTTGCCTAAAATAGACTGACTCCCTTCATGCTTCTCTCCATTGAAAAATTCCCCTTCTTTCAAGGACTTGCCCATAAGTTTCTTCCATGAAGCTTTCACTGTTCCCCCTATATTAGATACAATTCCTCCATTACCAAATGTCATAGATTTCAGTTTGATCTTTTCTATGCATTTTTTGGGAGGCAGTTGGAGTTAAATGACTTGCCTAAGGTCTCACAGCTAGTGCAAGATTTGTACTCATGTCCTCCAGACTCCAGGACCTATACTCTATCCACTATGCCACCTAGCTGCTCCTTTAAAAAAAAATGAACACACCTGTGATTGTATAGTTATAGGGAGCTTTCAATTGGGAGTCCTCTTTTCTCACAATACTAACAGTGGCTTGGCAATTTGTAGTCTGAGAGAGTAGTGTGGAGCACTGAAGGCATTCGTTGCCCAGAGTCACAAAAGCAGTATGTCAGTCAGGGCTTGAAGTCTGATCAGTTCTTTAAACCATGCTCTTTCTCCTTTGCATTTATCACATTTTAAGTAGGTTACTACTATGATAATATGTGTATGTATGTGTATGTATATATATGCATATGTGTATATTTATGATGTATATATGTGCATGTATATATATAGAGAGAATTCTGTATTTAAATGGAATAGAGAGAAAGGATATAGAGATAGATATATGGAATACATATATAGAGAGAATATATATAGAATATATATATATATATATGTATATATGGGGAGAGAGAGAATATCCTATATTACTTTATCCCCCTAAGGGATCGTAAATTTCTTAAGTGTAAGAGCTGTGTCATTTAACCTTATATCTCTAATGTCTAGCACAATGTGCTTACAGTTGGTGCTTAAAAATGTTTGTAGAATTGCATTGTATTAGAATGAATTATATTAATTAGCTCTGTATGAATTGTGAGCAAACCACTTAATCTTACTACAGTATGTATCACTTTCTTCATCTGAAAAATCAAGGAGTTAAATAAATGATCTTGAAATTTTCTTCTAGTTCTAAAATACTGTTTCCAAAACCAGTCATTCTATTCCATTCTTTTTTGTTTCAACTGTAACATGAGTACTCAGAAGTTTCTGTATTTCACCCAACTTCTCAGGAGCAAAAACAGGACTGAAATTCATTCTATCAATGGTTCAGCACATCTTGACAAAATCGCTATATCTATTAATTTTAAAAAGATGTATCTCAAGAGCTTCATTAATACACAGCAGTCTTTGCTTGAATATTTATATTGCACCAAACAATTCATCTGATAAAGTCTCACAAAGGATAAACAAAGCCTAATGCACACACAAAAAAATGCAACCCACTAAACCTAAAATATAGAACAATGTGCATTATAACTAACAAATTCTTTAAGAAACAGCTGGAAGGAGAAGAACAGAGAAATTTGCCATACAGATAAATGAAAAATGTAGTCCTAGTTCCACATTGGATATTCCCTTTTGGCCCTACTTGGGTAGCTTCCGCAAAAACATCAAAACTAAACCAAGATATTAAAAAAAGATGAAACATTTGTTATTTCATTTCTTCAGGCATCAGTCCCTGACAGATTGTTTCTAGAATCCTTCTGACAGAGTGCTGATGTCATCATTGACAGTTTAATCAGTCTGAATTTTCTGAATCTTGCAGGTAGAACTGAATAGTGATACTGTTATTAGAACCAATGCTTTTGTTGCAAGTTCAAGATGGAGTAGAAAGGAAGCTCTTGGTTGATAACATTGACAGTTTTTTTTGCAAAGAAAGGTAACAGTGCTGATTATCAACTTATTTATTAATTGAAAAGCTCTGTTACCTTATGACTATCAAGACATTTTATGACTGAACAGGTAAATGTTTGAATGTCATTGATGGTCATTTTTCATCATAAAAAGATGATGGTAAAATGATTGAAATGAAAAATATTTTAATCCCTTTATATATTTGAAAATAGCAAATTGTAAAACTTCAGAGTGACATTATTATTTGTTCAAACTTCATTACTAAGTCACCAAAAAAATAAAGTAGTGAGAACAAGTGTTCACTACAGAAACTTTCAGCATTGTCAGTAACCTTTTTGAAAATCGTTTAAAGAGAGCTGGCAGAAAAGTTGAGAGGGCCAAATATCCTGATATTCAAAACTAGGCAAAAGTTGGATTCTAGGAAGAATAAACTAAAGTTATCATTGGACCCCAGAAGAATTCTAGAAACATGTTTTAGATCATTATAGTCCACAAAAGAATAAGGTAATCATTATGAGCCAACATGACTTAACTAAGAGTGAGACATGGGAGAAACTCTCTTTACCTCCTTTTCAGATCTGTTGTTGAATTGGAAGTGATAGGAGTTGTATGGCCGTGTTTGTTTGTTTGTTTTTTCCAAATATTTGTGAAATTGTCAGATAAAAAAAAGGATTTCGTTCTTGTGTAGTTCCAAGGAAGAGAATTAAGAAGAAACATCAGGTAAAAAAATTACAAGAAAGTAGAGGTTTCTCCTTTTCTGAAAGTATTCAAATAGCCCGGATGACTATATCTAAGAGAGATACTGGGAAGGAAATTGAGCTAAAGGATTTCTATGATTTCATCCTACTCTAAAAATCTATGATTATAGGAGGATTCTTTCTTTTATAAGAAACTGTAATAATGAGATTTCAATTTAGGCAGCCTAGGTTCAGGTCCCAGTTGCTCCGCTTAATAGCTCTGTGGCTGTGGACATGTCATTTTTTCTTTCTAAGACTGAGATGGTTCATCTTCAAAATGTAGCATTTACTTCAGAGGGTTTTGTTGTTGTTTTTTTTTTGTTTTTTTTTTTTTTTGAGAAAAAGCACTGTTTACCTGAAAACACCAAAGAAATGAGAACTATTAGTGGGAGTAGTAATAAGTTACTGAGTGACAATACCCTTTAATCCCTTTTCTATCTCATGCTGGTTTTGACATTTTTTATTAAGAATTACTTTTTTTTTTACATCTATCATTAGATTTTTTTAATTTATCATGACTATCAGTTAGCCATTAGCCAGTTTTATTTTATCATTCTCCTCGGTAAAACGGGCATAATAAGAATCACATAAATGTGTCTTCTCACTGTTACCAGCAATCATCATCCCATCCACTACAAGAACCTTTCTATCTATCCTCCTTTCTTTTTTACCCAGGCCATTACTAGATGTCCTCTATCCTTGTAGGACCTATAGAACCTCATAATCATTCCTTAAAGCACAAAAAGACTCGTGCTCTTTCCTCAAACAAGTGCTTTCCACCACTACCCTTCCCTTCCTTCTCTTCCCACCCCACCATCAAAGAATGATTGACTCTTTTTTTTTTTTTTTTTTGGCCGGGCAATGGGGATTAAGTGACTTGCCCAGGGTCACACAGCTAGTAAGTGTCAAGTGTCTGAGACCGGATTTGATCTCAGGTACCCCTGAATCCAGGGCCGGTGCTTTATCCACTGCGCCACCTAGCTGCCCCCATGATTGATTCTTAATTGAAATTTTCCATATAATTAATAGTGTCTCCCCACTGGCCAAATATTTAGGTATCTCATCAAACATAAGATTTGTACATCATTTCCTATTTAGATCTTTTCAATTATATGAAATAATCCATAAGATATAAGATATGTCACATATATAAAATTCAATGTTATGAAGAATTTACTATAATTTTATATCCTCTGTGCATATTGCTTCAAAATGAATTGGATAAATTACATGTGTCCCTGGGAAATTATGAAATCCTTTCATTTAGCATGGTAACAAAAAACAAAAAACCAATTTCTACAATGACAACCCTAGAATCTTCTAACTTGAGATTGGCCTTACCAATATTTGTCTTATAATTTTAAAAAATCCTATTTATGCTCTAAAAATATAGATAGGCTATTTTAGGGTCACAGGACCCCAAATCAAGGGCTAGATGGGACTTCATAGAGCATCTGCTTTCAAAAGAATCTTTTTAAAGTAATAAACACTTTTATTTATAGTTTTGGTTTCCAATTTTTATCCTTCCTTCCCTCCCTCCACTCCCCTCTGCTTGAGGTAGTAAGGAATCAGATCTAGGTTACACATGTATGGTTATGTAAAACATTAACATGTTAGTCATTTTGCATATGAAAACTTGAATAAAAGAAAAAATGAAAGAGTGAAAATAGCAAGCTTGAGTCTGTGTTCCAACAATATCAGATCTTTCTTTGGAGGTGGATAGTAGGATAGTATGCTTCATTAATAGTCCTTTGAGATTGTCTTGGATCATTGTATTTCTGAAAATAGTTAAGTCATTCACAGTTTTTTTTTTGTTTTTTTTTTGTTTTTTGCGGGGCAATGGGGGTTAAGTGACTTGCCCAGGGTCACACAGCTAGTAAGTGTCAAGTGTCTGAGGCCGGATTTGAACTCAGGTACTCCTGAATCCAGGGCCGGTGCTTTATCCACTGCACCACCTAGCCGCCCCCATTCACAGTTTTTCATCAAACAATATTGCTTTCTCTGTCCACAATGTTCTCATGGTTCTACTCTCTTTACTATGCATCAGTTCATACAGTTCTTTCCAGGCCTTTCTGAAGTCATCCTGCTTGTCATTTCTTATAGCACAATAATATTCCATTACCATCATATACCATAGTTTGCTTAGTCATTCTCCAATTGCTGGGCATTCCTTTGATTTCCAATTCTTAGCCACCATAAAAAGAGCTGCTATAAATATTTTTTTTACAAATAAATCTTTTTCTCTTTTTGGAGATGTCTTGATATAATCCTAGCAGTGGCATTATTGCACAGTTCTATAGCCCATTTGGCATAGTTCCAAATTGCTCTCCAGAATGATTAGACCTTTTCACAACTCCAACAACAGTGAATTAGTGTCCAAACTTTCTCACATCCCTTCCAACATCCAATATTTTCCATTTTTGTTATATTTGCCACTCTTATAGGTGTGAGGTGATACCTTAGAGTTGTTTTAATTTGCATTTCTCTGACCAATAGTGATCTAGAGCATTTGGGGGGTGGAGCAAGGCAATGAGGGTTAAGGGACTTGCCCAGGGTCACACAGGTAGTAAGTGTCAAGTGTCTGAGGCCCGATGTGAACTCAGGTCCTCCTGAATCCAGGGCTGGTGCTTTATCCACTGTGCCATGTAGCTGCCCATGAGAATTTTTATATGATTATAGCTTTGATTTCTTTGTCTGAAAACTGCCTGTTCATATCCTTTGACCATTTATCAATTGGGGAATGACTTGCATTATTATAAATTTGACTCAGTTCTCTATATATTTGGGAAATGAGGCCTTTATCAGAGATATTTGTTTCAAAAATTCTTTCCCAGTTTTCTACTTCCTTTGTGATCTTGGTTACATTAGTTTTATTTGTGCAAAAGCCTTTTAATTTTATATAATCGAAATGATCTATTTTACATTTTATTTTACTCACTATATCTTCTTTGGTCCTAAATTCTTGCTCTGCTCATAAATCTGACAGATTAATGATTCCATACTATCTTAATTTGCTTATGGTATCATCCTTTATTTGTAAATCATATACCCATTTTAACCTTATTTTAGTATAATGGTGTGAGATGTTGGTCTGTATCTAGTCTGTGTCATACTGTTTTCCAGTTTTCCCAGAAGTTTTTGTCAAATAATGACTTTTTTTTCCAAAACTTAGATCTTTGGGTATATTACTATAGCCACTTATTATAGTGTAATTTGTATCTATTCTATTCCACTTATCCATAAAGATATTGTTTGTTTGTTTTTCAAGGAACAAACCTTACATCCAAAGGAGAGCTTCTTGGAATAAACATTCACTGTAAGCACTAGTTTTCCTTCCGTATTAATCATAAAACACACTTCTCTTTGGAAGTGCCTACTTCTTAAAAAGTATTTTAAGAGACCTGAAGGGAAAACAGTCAAAATTAAGATTGATTTATTTGCTTTTTCTCTTAAACATTGGTTCATTCGGTGCTGAAATCGACCTCAGCAACTGTCTAGTGTAAACCTGACTAAGGTCACTCATGTAAGAACTGGAAGTGGTAGGATTTAAAACCAAGTCTCATAAGTGAAGATAAACAGGGGAGGGAAGTATTGTAAATGTAAGAGTATGCTGTAGGCATTATAGTTTATTCTTAGTCTAAGAAGAAAATATTAGAATAGGAAACAAGTTTCTTTCTGTCTCCCCCCTTCCCTCCCTCTCTCTCTCCCTTTCTTCTTTGCGTGTGAATATGTGTATGCATACATATACACATATGTGTAGGAATGTATGCATATATGCATATATATATAAGCATGCTTTTATGCATGTATGTATACTTGTTGATCCTGTATTGCCATAAAACAAAATAATGTACATTCCCACCCATGTCCAGAAGGAAGTTCATTGCCTCTTTATCCCTGTATTATGGCTAAATCATAGGATGAAAATAATCTTCTCAGCCTTGGGAGATGAATAATATAACATAGTTAAGGGACCCCTGATGTAAAGCAATAACCGAGAAAAATTGTGACCTAGATAATTTGATAAGCTAAATAATATTAGCTCATTCTCTTGTATTGCTGACAATAAATATTCTTAAAGTAGTATAAATAGTCAAGCAGAGAAGGAGTAAATTCAAGTTAAATTACATTTCAAAACTGAATGATACTTACTAATTGAAAACAATAGCATATTTTCAAAGTTCTTTGTACCACTCAGGATAACTTTGCAAGATATCTCAACTGCTCTCTGTGGAGTTCATAGTACCTTGACTATAATTGGATGCCATGGCATGTCTCTCATTTAGAGTTTGAAAATATCAATTTGGCTGTATTTATTTTACTATAGAATGTGATTAAATAAACATCTAAAATATGCATTATTATTTTGTATGTAAAATCACAAATTTAAAATAATAAAAATATTATAGGAGGATTTTCAAATGTGTTTTCAGTAACATTTAAAAATATTAGCAGTTCCTTGTACTTGATAAATGTTTCTACATCCATTAAATTTATAATGTTCTCAAAATGTGCATCTGTGTTTCTAGGACTCTTCAGAATTATTTTAAAAGAAAAACAGAAGAAATTCCCAAGAATTGTTGAAAAGCATTCTAGTATTTTATTATTTAGCCTCTGGACCTTCAGAGAGTAGTGCAGAAAGAGCAATGGATTTAGTGTCAGAGGACTTTGTATAGAGTCCTGGCTCTGACCATTTACTACCTGTGTGTCCCTAAGGCAAGGCACATCACTATGCTGGGCCTCAATTTTCTACTCTGTGTGATGAGAGGCATGGACTAGATGACCTCTATTTCACCTTCTGGGTATCTTCTGGGTACAATCCCATTTTTATTTTAAAATGTAGTATTATATCAAACAGGAATATACTTAAGTAAGAGAGAGCCATCCCCATTCTTTTTCTGACAATTCATATGAAAATAATGTTTCTAGTGCCATAATTTAAACCTTGTAGAAATATAAAGAGGCAAGAATATTTTTTCCCTAAAAATGAGAGTGTAAAATTATGACTTTGTTTTATATATGGCCAAGACACAAACACACATACATATATTATATACACATTCACACATATACAAATATACACACATACATACATATAAACAAAATATATCATATGTATACATGTGTACATGCATACATGTATATATACACTTTGCATATGTACAGACTTATGTATATACACATACAACCAGACAGATACATACAATGTGTATATAGATGCATGCATGTTTTATCTACATATACATGTAAGTATATATCTATATGTATCTATACACACATAGAGAGCAGCTTCTACTTTGACTTTTCCAAATGAATTCATGATATATTTAATTCAATGAAACCAAATACTATTTCTTTTCATTGTGTTTCCTTTAGTTTTTTATGCTTTCGTTTTTAAACTTTGAAAAGACCTTACCATGACTATTAGATAATTTAATTCAAATGGTAATTAGATTATACAAGTCTTTCATATATATATATATATATATATATATCTTTAAAATCCATTAAAGATGCTTAAATATTACACTGTGGTCAAAATAAAAGAAAACACAACATATAAAAAATTATTTTAAAAATCTATAATTCAGATGAGAGGCAGCCTAGTGTTGACAGAGCTCAGTCAGGCAGACTGTCGCAGTCTTGCCTCAAATACATACAAACTTTGAGACTTAACCTATCCATTTCCCAGGCTACACTCTAAGACTCCAAGTTGCAGAACAATTGCTGATTTGAAGTGGTAGCAGGAGTTTCAAGCTCTTCCTAACAAATCATGTGTCTAGCCAGAAAACAAGAGACAAACCAAAAGAAAAAAAAACCCACAAATAAACAGGACACGTAAATGTTCCTAAAATTATGGATTTGTGGATGTTTAGATTCTTTAAAACTGGAATATATTTAATTTCAAATGATTTCAAGCAGCTTCTGTTGTTTAATGGATACAGCATCCTCTTTGTCTTTTAGACATTGGATGATATCTAATAGTAGCAGTATCAGGTTTCTGGAGGATAAACCCTATCCCCAGGGTCTTAGAATATTTTCTGCAGTTTGGGGCTAAGCAATAGCCAGTGGTTATCAAAGGACAGGAAACCCTTGTCGCCCAAGGAGACTCCAATAAGCACTCTGTCATCAGTTCAGGTCATTATAATCCTTGTCAAATCTGCTCTCTGCCTAGCAGTATGATCTTTGAATAGGAAAGGATAGGAAAAAAATAGCTAATAATGCATTTAGAAGCAGAGATAAATAGATAATTGGAGAACATAGCTGCCTTTGTTTTCCCAATTTTCAAAAGAAGGAAGAAAATGAATCTTCGAACCAGGGAAATTCTGGCAAAATATAATGTGTGTAAAATATAGGTATACATATATGATATGCAATGATTTACAAATACATTCCTTGAAATAGGGACATTTTGGCAAGGGTTACACTAATCCCTATATATGTAATTCCACGGCAAGCAATATTCTATTTTTTCAAT
This sequence comes from Dromiciops gliroides, assembly GCF_019393635.1. Taxonomy (NCBI): domain Eukaryota; kingdom Metazoa; phylum Chordata; class Mammalia; order Microbiotheria; family Microbiotheriidae; genus Dromiciops; species Dromiciops gliroides. The sequence continues at coordinate 185,689,278 of NC_057866.1, read as the reverse complement.
AGAAAAACAAACTTTTAACTGCCATTGTTGATCAGGGGCATTCTGCCAAGATATACATATGTAATGTGTAAACACATGCATATGAATATGTATAAATATATATGTATTTACAGAAATAAAAATAAAAGGTGAAAACTGAAGAGACAAACTTATGCTTCATGGAAGGAATTCCTAATCATATATTTTTGCCCCTCCCAAATTCCAATATGTAGTTACATCTCTGTGGTTATAATGTGCGTTAATAGGAAAGCATGATTCAATTTATATGAACTCATTAAAAAATACACAGTAAGACATTTCTTTTGTTAAATGAGGCACTGATATTTTACTGTATTTGTCTTCCAGTAGCATTTGCATATAATTACATAAGTATCATATCTAGTATGGTACCCTGAACATAACCAAATTATGCAGATAATATAGATATATCTTGATAATTTAGATAAAAACTAAATATCCACATAATTATATAAGGGGAACATTAGGCATACTGATGGGAAACATGTTCACCTAAAGACTTGGGCCTTCATATATGGTTCAAAATAATATATTTTAGGGAATCTTTATTGAATTGGTATTTTTTTTTAAATCAGTGCATTGACCATTTTTGTTCCTCTTCTTGCTCTTATGATGTAGTAGACTACTATATCTCAAAATAACATAGACCTCATTTCTTATCTCTATTTAGCAGATAACATTTTAAGGATATGTGTACAAATATGTATGTACATAAACATACAGACATGTAGGCACATTTATTTGTGTACATATACATACATACACACATGAATGCACATGAAATTGTACCATGTACAACTTGCTATTCCCTCCAAATACACAACAGTTATTTTGTATTTTTTCCCTCCCTCAACCTGCCCTAGAGATGGCTACCATTAGAAACAAATAGGTATATGTGTTTGTATTTATCAATCTAAATCTATACAGATATAGATGTTACATATATGCATATATGTAAAATTATTCAACGCATATTTATATTTATTAGTTCTGTCTCTGTATGCAGATAACATCTTTCTTCATATGTTTTATTTTTAATTTGTGTATTTATAATAGTCAAAATGACTTAGTTGCTCAAAGTGGTTCTTAAAACAATGTTGCCTTTGTGACAAAATAATGGGATTTGACAGATACAGAGATTAATCTAAACTGATTGAATTAAGTGAGAGTGAGAGTGTTTGACTGCTGATTAGTTAACTAGATTGTAACCACACCTGGCTAGCCCTTAACAAGGTATTATTCTCAGAAGCTGAGGATTTTGAACTCAACTGGAGACCACCTTCAAGTCCAGTGAACCAATGGATTTGGATGATGCCTACCTAGCTTGAAGCAGTGTGTAAGGACCGCCTCTGCTCTGGACCTATAAGATGCTTCCACACTCAGTTTGAGGAAAGTTCATGGTTGAAGCAGGCTTGTGGAGGAGGACTTGAGGAAGAACCAGACCAGGTTGTAACTCTAGGCTAGAAAGGCCTTTTCATAAATTTCTGAACTCCACATGATTACCTGGTATGCTTTAATAAATGCTTAATGCCCAAAGCTAAAGCTTCTAATTTTAGGCTACCACACATTTAGATTTTAAACATCATACCTTTATTGTACACAATGTTCTCTCCTGTTTCTATTCACTTCACTCTTGATCATTTCATACAAGTCTTTCGATGCCTTTCTAAGATCAATGAGCTCATCATTTCATATAGCATAGTAGTTTTCCATCACAACTATACACCACAATTTGTTCATCTATTCCCTGCAATTTCCAGTTCTTTGCCACCACTATAAACATCCCATTCACATTCAAAGTTGTAATTACTATTTGTGAAGTTCCCTCCATCTTATTTTTATTTACTATTTCCTTTATCAGCCTCTCTTTTTACCCTATCCCTGTTAGCTTCTCTTCTTCGCTCACTTCACCCACCCCTCGAAAATGTTTCCCATCCTCTCCCCCTACTCTCCCAAATCCCAATCCATACATTTCTTTAAAAGCCCCTTTCCTCCCCTACCCAGTTTTCTCACCTTTCCTTTTTAATTTAAAAGAAATGTATTTCCCTTAGCTATCTTTAGAGTGATAGTAGGAGAAGGAATAGGAAATAGAATAAACATTTGCATAATACCTAGTATATGCTAGGTGTTGTGTTAAAAACTTTATAGTAGTAATAGTAATATTCATGCAGTACTTAAAGGTTTGCAAAGGACTTTACAAATATATAAATTTTACAAATTTAAATTGTAAATCTAAAATGTAAAAATATCAAAATTTTATCCTCCTAACAACTGTGGGATGTAGGTGCTATTATTGTCCCCAATGTATAGATCAGAAAACTAAGAAATAAAGATGGTAGGTGATTTGCCCTGGATCACACAGCTAGTAATTGTCTGAGGCTGCATTTGAATTTGAGTCTTCTTGACTAAAGGGGAAGCATTCTGTCCAAGGTGCCAAATAGCAGAGTAAGTACTCTATAGAAATACAAATATACATGCAGGTGTGTACTTGTACACATTTGTGTGCATATGCAAATGTGTGTCTATATGCACACACCTTTGTAATATCTATTCTGGACTTAGCTGAATGAGATACATTTAAAAAAAGACACAGCTGATACCTTTATACTTATACACTTTTGTGTATCTGTATAGCTATAAAATAAATATATGTATATTTATGTATACATGTGTATAATACACATGCATATGTGTGTATGCACACAAACTCATATTTGTTTATTTCTGGGGTACCTACTCTGGATGGAGCTGTAGAAGATACACTTTTTAAAAATTTAAATACGGAGTCCCCACCTTCAAAGACACCCAGAAGTTTGTTTTCTACATATGTAAATGACTTGGGCTGCTGGCCACTCCCTTCAACTACTCCTTACTCAGAAGCCTTATGGGCAGGGCAGGCTTCCCACAATGGGGCTCTGGCTGCAAAGATGGGGACATAGTTATGTCCTTTAGAACGTAAATCCTAGTTAAGTTTCTTTAATACTATACAATTACTTGAATACTTACAAGTTTTTTTCCACTTGGAAAAAAAAAAGTCACTTTACTGTTAAAATGAGGAACATTACAAAGTGGTGTTGCTGAGGGGGAAACTCAACACCATAGTTTAATTTCCCCTAAATAAATTCTTTTCACTTTTAAGGGTAATCTCAAAGAGCAGAATTTTCCATCAGTTTAAAGAATATTAGAAATTTAACCATTGAGTGCAACTTTCCATTTATTGTTGCTGATGACATTTAGGTAGATGATTTAATTGTATTAATTAATGTTTTACTTATTACATAATATATATTATTAAATAATAGTGTTATGGGCCCATAGCACCCCAGAACTTCTCTGGGGGTACATGAAGGAAACTTCTTCTTGAGAAATTAAACCAAAGTACAGACACACCTAAAGAGATAAGTGGAACCAGATTGGACTGAGCTTCAGGGACCCCCACCCTTCATTCCAGTCTCCCTCACCCCATGGGAGATAAGTTTGGGTGTGGCTGCTGCCTTTGTGTAGAGAGATGGCTTGAGAGATCTGCAACCACCCCTCACCCAACTCTTCCAGCCACCACCAGTGGGGGATGGTCCTCCCTCACCAAGGGAACTTTCCACAGTCAGATGATCACCCCCATCAGTGCTCTATAAAAGTACCTGCATGTCTCCTGCTCGAGGAGATTGGTATCTCAGAGCCATGCTCTGTGCCATGCCTTTCTCCCCATGAGAAGAATTCCAATGATTTCTCTCTTGGTTTCCCTTCCCTTCCCCAGCCCCTCAATAAACAACTATCTTATTCTAATTGCTTTTGTGTGCAAGAGGGTATAACTCTTTAAAGAGGAATTCCTAGGGACCCCAAACCCCCTCCCCTATTTTCCCCACAACAATAGATTATGGGGAAAAAAACAAAACAAAATAGATTATACGGGCAAATCAGGGGTGGAAGTTTAAATTGTATGGTTCTTCTTCAGCTATTTCTTGACCCCAGTCACATGTCACACATATACAAAATGGGAGCTGTGGCAGATGGATGCCCCGTATAAAGGAAGCTCAGTCCTGTGAATTGCTTCCTGCAGAAACTTTTCAACAGACTTCAATTGGTCATGTACCTGGGAAAGTGTTTTGCAAAAGGCATATTTGTGTACTCATCTTTTGTTTCAGAAATGGAGGGTAAAAAAAAGGAAAAAAAAATGGAGGGTAAAACTTTTCATCTTTTAGTCAGAGTAAAAGAAAGGGAAAGAGGTAAAAAAAATATGTTCACTATAGGCCTTCAAGGATTATTGCTTCCCAAGAGAAAGAATTAATTTCTCCTGTTTCATTTTCTTTTTTCCTTAATATTTGAGTTTGGAACTGTAACTCAGAATTACATGGCATTTAATTTCATAAGAAAAGGCATACAAATGTGTTCTGGACGTGTGATTTCATTGGTACAGTATGGGGCAGCACTTCTGGGACTACTTCAGCAACTTCCACCCTAAGTGGGCTTAGTTCATAGAAAGTAATCATTAATACTCCCTCAGGCTTCTGGGGAGTAAAGTTGAGGGTCACTAAGGTTTCCAGTACTGTCACTCATGAGCCCTCACTGGTGTGCTTCCTATTGATGATCAGTCATGGTTAATTAGCTTTTAGAAATGTTGTTTATGTAAGTAGATATGGCAAGAGTTGTTACAGAAATATTACTTCCCCCACCTGGGAGGTATACTCTTCTACATATAAAGTCCTGAGGACAGAGTAGACTCAGAATTGGAGAGTTCCTTTGGTCAGAGGAAAAACCCAAAGCTCCTGGTTACTGGAAGTTGTTAATTACTCTACTGAATTTCCCTAACATTCCCTGAGATGTGGTTCTCTGCTAGACTCTGAAAATTGGTGTTCTTGGGCATTTGTGAAGCGAGCTTTCTTCAGTCTTTATTTTTGGTTTATTGACTGAATCAATATGTATCAAGTACTACTGCTTCTGAGACACTTCTACTGACCTTAGTTGATGGTCGTTCATCCCTGATGGATCTCACACAATTTACTGTGGTGGGAAAAGAAAGAAGACAGAAACTCTCCCCCTCCCCCAAACAGTTTCTTTTCTCGGGAGTTTGGTAGTAGCCATTCTACCATTAGATTGGGATGTCCTAGGAATTCTTTTTTTTTTTTTTTAATTTTAGTGAGGCAATTGGGGTTAAGTGACTTGCCCAGGGTCACACAGCTAGTAAGCGTTAAGTGTCTGAAGCCGGATTTGAACCCAGGTACTCCTGACTCCGGGGCCGGTGCTCTATCCACTGCGCCACCTAGCTGCCCCCCTAGGAATTCTTACAATGCTTGACTGGCTTGCTCTTTTGTCCAGAGCCCCACAGGGTCTCAGTGAATTTCTACAAACAATCACAAGGTATTACTGCATTGCTAATAAAGTTTAATCATACAATTAAAGCAATATATTACTCTAAATTTGTTTTAATACTTGTTAATACTTACTTTTCACTTTTGGTTTAATAAAAAAAATGATGGTCTCTCTGTATTTAAATAAATTGAGATGGTCCTTTCTATCCTTACCCATATGTAGGTAACTCCCTATGTACTAAGAAAATCTCCTTTATTAATCAATTGCAAACATGGGTGTGATTTTATAATTTGTATTTCCTCTCAAATTAGGTTCTCAAACACGTATAGAGAGAGATTCTCTGTAAGCAAGTATATTTACTTCTCAATCTTTTTACTAACTTAGTGAAATTTTAAAGTATATTTCATAATACAAATAAGATCAATCTATTTTTAAACCATATCACAGATCCCCTAAATTATTCAGTACTTTTAATAGTGTTAAGCTTCTCGCATATTTTTTAAATGAGTATTCTTCCAATAAATGGAGCTTTAAAGACTTTCGTGGACTTTTTTGTTCATTTACATAAAACAATTTAAGACTTAAGAGCTGGTAAAACTCAAACTGAACAATCACATAAAAGTTAGGAAGCTAAGAGATGATTCAATTAGGACAGCTGCTTTATGGAGGAAATTTTGTGTTTTAGTCCCATAAGTGAAAAATGAATCACAGGATGCTAGAAGACTGATTCAAGCCATTTAAAACATTCTTGACAAGTCAGAGAAGCTTGGTTAGACTGGTCAAAAACAGACAGAAGAGGAAAGGGGACAGAAAATAAGATTTCTCTGAGCTGTTTTAAAGAAGTAGTAACTGGAGCATCCACCTGACAGAAGGCTGCAACTCAAAAGATGCCTGATTTACTAAAAAGAATAGTGAGTTTTGTAGATTATTGTCAGCTCTATTGTTCTTTGGTGCCACCTGGAGTTTGAGAGAGGTGAAGCCTCTGGGAATTTACAGTTTTAGAGGGCAGTGGATAGAGCACGGGCCCTATAGGCAAAAGTACCTGAGTTCAAATCTCACCCCAAAAACTTAGTAGCTTCGTGAACTTGAACTCAATTGCCTTAAAACATCCAGGGCCATCTCCAGTCCTCCTCTGGAGGACTGAGGTTGGTGACCTTGCACAGCCCTTCCTCACTTAAATCCAGTTCACTGCAAGTCATGACATCACCCTAACATCATGGTCCTCTTAGAGAATGAAGCACAAACAACAATGGTTTTAGAGGGGAAACTAAAAGGGGAGAAAATTTTCTTCAGCTTCTTTGATGTCTAGAAAGAAATTATTAAATGTAACTGGACAAAGTAGCAGAGTCCATGAATGAAGTGCTAGCTATGTTTGTTTTATATTGCCTAGAATAAGCAAACTTGATGAATTTCATAGCTCTATGGTTTGAGATCTGTGATCCAGAGTAACTCTAGACATCCCTAAATACCTGATTGAGCTAAGAGAAAAACAAACTGAAAAAAAGTCTCTGGGGCATGTTAATCCTTTCCGCTGGCAGGGGAGTCTACATGTAATACAGTGATTAATTTAGAGTCAGACGACTGGAATTCGTATCCTTAGCTATTTATTCACCTTTTTGTGTCTCAGTTACCTTCTTCTTTAAAATGTGAATATTGGATTAGATGATCTTTAAGATCTCATCTCATTCTAGGTCTCAGGTATCCATCCAAAGAAAAAGTTCTTACTTTTGATTCTAACAGGAGAAAGTGGTCACCTCTTACCCATTTGTATGGCTATATGTCATTTATCAGTGTTGTGTCTATATTTTGAGTGCTTCAGAAATTATCTTTTGAAAGTCTTTCACAACAGTCATCACAAGATCATTGAGGCAGAGCTAGAAAAGACCTTAAAAGTTGTCTAGTCGAACCTTCTTTATTTTATTTATTTATTTTTAGTGAGGCAGTTGGGGTTAAGTGACTTGCCCAGGGTCACACAGCTAGTAAGTGTTAAGTGTCTGAGGCCGGATTTGAACTCAGGTACTCCTGACTCCAGGGCCGGTGCTCTATCCACTGTACCACCTAGCTGCCCCGAACCTTCTTTATTTTACTAATGAGGAAACAGGCCCAGAAAGGTTAAGTCACTTGTGCCACAGAAATACAGCTAGTATTTGTCTGAGGTTATATTCAGACCAAAGTGTTCTTGACTTCCAGTCCATCACTCCTTTGCACTGTAAAACAGTCTCTTTTGTCTTCCTTGGACCAAGGACCTCTTAGATAAGGCATCCCTTACCCTAATTTTTTATGATTCTTCAGTGTCCTTTTAGCTACACAAATAAGCCATATGATCAGATATAAACTGATGCCCTACTAAACAGCATAGGGCACCTCCTATGGAAATACTACAATAGAATCTCTTTGTGTACAATTTGAGATTCATCACTAATGAGACAAGATGGCCCAGGGCAGAGTTTACAGTTTCAAATTTCCAACTACCAGCTTGTTCCCATCTTGGGAATTACTCAAAGAAAAGAGTTTAATATTTAATATTATTTATAGTCAGCAACACAAGCCACCCCCTCTGTCCTTACTGATAAAATTAAGTACTGCTGACAGTGTGAAATACAGCAGAGATAATCACTTCTGCAGCTGCAGCTGTGAGTATGATGGGAGAGGATATAGGAATCATTTTTGGAGACAGTTCCAAAAGAACTCCCCACTGGTTCCTCACCAGTCTGGTTAGCCCTGTGTTTCTTCCTCTTCAACTGTCTCCCACCATGCCTCACTGTTAGGAATGGATTTGCACTAGAAGGTCAAGTTCAGATGCCCTCCAGGTAAAATACATACCCTGTGATACACAGTAGACATCTGAAGCTGTTTCTTGCCAGCTGCTATTGTAAATAAATATCTCTGTTACCCATAGAGATTGTTTTCACCTCTTTGGTTAGATCCAGAGTGATTTTTCTTAAAAATTGCTAGTAAGTATACGGTGACTGGAAGGTGAAACCATTGCAGTCCCCTTAAAATTTTTCCCAATTACACAACCCCAGGAAACATCATACTGACTTATTTATTAGGGGCAAAGTCAGAGTTTCACAAAAACACAGTGAGCCAATGTCATTGCAGTTAACTGGAAGAGGTTTGGGGTGGGGGGTTAGGAAAGATGCAATTTTATCTGTAGGAGAGTGGGAACTAAAAGAATGATTTAGAATCACAGCTTCTCTGACATGGAAGGGACCATAGTGATTATTTAGGTCCTTGACAGACTGAAAGCTCTACATTGTTTTTCATTATGTCTTTTTACCCCCAGCCCATTGCAGAATGTCTTGCTTATCCATAAATGTAAGCTTTCTTCCTTCACTGGGAAAGATCCCTCAGTTAAGCTAGAATGCAGTTGTTTGGGACTTAGGAAAAAAGGCCTAGCATCTTTCACTTGTACCCTTTCTGACTTATACTTACTTATATCCTTCCTCCTGGTAAATGGAGTCTAGTGGATTCCTCTATGTTCCCCTCCCTTCTGACTGTTTCCTCATCTCTCGCTCTCCATCTCTACCCACTTCTGTACACCTCTTCCACTGTCTCTGTCTCTTTCCTCAACACCTTCTTTTTCTCTCCTCCATTCCCACACCCCAGGCTTTACTTTTATGAAATTATGTCCTCTTCCCCAATGATTCCAGATTCCGAAACTCTCTGGGACCAAGTACCCCCAACTCACCTCCTCCTCCAGCTACCTTTTAAAGGCTCCAGGTGGCACAGTTAATAAGTGTCTGAGGTCAGATATGAACTTGGGTTTTCCTGACTCCAGGACTGGGGTTCTAGCCACTGAACCCCTTAGCAGCTTTTTGGGGCTATTTAATTTGTTCTTTTTGATAGTTTCTTTTTAAGTTGCATGACTAATTCCTTGATCTACTCTCCTTTATTATGCATTTATATGCATTTAAATATGCATTTAGACATATAAATTGTCCCCTAAGCACTGCTTTGGATGTATGCCACAAATTTTGATATGTTGTCTCATCATTATCATTATTTTGAATGAAATTATTGATTGTTTCTGTGATTTGAGTCACTCATTCTTTAAGACTAAATTGTTTAGTTTCCAGTTATTTTTAAATCTATATTTCCACAGCCCTTTATTGAACATAATTTTTATTGTATTCTGGCCTCAAATGGGTATTTTTAATATCTCTGCTTTTCTGTATTTGTGTTTATGTGATTACATATTTTTTGAGAGAATTGGGGTTAAGTGACTTGACTTTGGTTGCATAATTTGTAAGTATTTGAGGATGAATTTGAATTCAGGTCTTCCTGACCCCAGGGGTGGTGGTCTATCAGCTGTGCTATCTAGCTTCCTCTATATAGTCAGTTCTTCAAAGTTGCCATGCAATGTGAAGAAAAAGGCACACTGTTTCCTATTCTCATTCAGTTTTCTTCAGAGGTCTATCATCAAATTTTCTAAGATTACAATCTTTACAGCTTTTACAATCACTCTAACTTTGTCATTATTTATTTTATGGTTAGATCTATCTAGCTCTGAAGGGGGAAAAGTGAGATCTCCTACAATTACAGTTATACCATCTGTTTCCCCCAAGAATTTGGCTTTTGTTGCACATATATTTAGTATTGATATTACTTAATTGTCCATGGTTCCTTTTAGCAAGATGTAGTTTCCCTGATTATCCCTTTTAATTTAGTGTATTTTTCTTTTGCTTTGTCTGAAATCGTGATTGCTCCCTCTAACTTTTTTTTTTGCTTCAACTAAATCAGAATGGACTCTGATCCATTCCCTTTCTTTTAATTCTGTTTCTCTATGTTTCAAGTATGTTTCTTATAAACACACTTATTGTAGGATTCTGGTTTCTAATGAATTTATGCTATCTGATTTCATTTTATGGGTGAGTTCATCATATTCATATTCTTAGTTATGATTACTTACTATGCATTTCCCTCCACCCCATTTTCTCTTTTCTTATCCTTTCCCTCCTCAAAAATCTCTTTTGTTTCTATGTCCTCCTTTAATTTTCCCTCAATTTTATCATCTTCCTCTTTTACTTCCCCATTGAATAGGAGAGTTCTCTACCTAAATGAGAGAGAGAGAAAAAATATGAGAATGAGAGTTCTTCTGTATTTGAACCAATTCAGATGACAATGTGGTTTAAGCATTGCTGCTGTTCTCACACACCATTTACCCCCTCCAATGTAAAAGCTCTTCCTTATGTGCCTGTTTTATGTGACATAATTTTCCCTATTCTTCCTCTTTCTTCCCTCTTTTCTCAGTACATTCCTCTTTCTCCCTCACTGATTTTTTAAAGGATCATCCCAACGTAAGTGACGTAGCCTTATGCCCTCTATGTAGAGTCCTTCTGTTTCTGAATGATAAAGTTCTTAGAAGTTATACTATTATCTTCATGACTATAAATACTTTAACATTATTGAGAACCTTATGATTAATCTTTAATGTTTACTTTTTATGTTTCTCTTGAATTTTGTATTTGAAAATTCTATGTTCTATTCGGCTTCCATCTTTTCATTGGGAATGCTTTAAAGCTCTCTTTTTCATTAAATATCCATTTTTCCCCTGAAGAATTATATTCAGTTTTGCTACATATGATATTCTTCTCATAATCCTAACTCTTATGCCTTCCAGAATATCATAATCCAAGGCCTCCTATCCTTTATCATGGTAGCTGCTAAATTTTCTGTGATCCTGACTCTGGTTCCATGATATTTGAGAAGTTTTTAATCTGTCTTCTTGAGGGAGGCAGCTCCAGTTGTCCTCATCTATATCTTGCCACTGTATCCAAATGGTCCCAGCCCAAGCTTCACTGTGTCACTGTTTGGGTTCTGATGGCTCAGACTGAGTGTAAATAGCAGTTGTTTCTGTTCTGGGGAGAAAGAAGGTCCCAAGGGTCTTCCTCTACCAGCTTGATTTTGTTTTACTATATCAAAGAGGCCATACTTTACTTCATTTTTACCTAGCCTTAATCAATGAATAGGTATTGCTTCAGACAAATTGAGACCTAATAGAGCTTAGCTTAGAAAGGCCAAGGTCTCCCACTACATCTGTGGCCATCTCCGGTTATCCTGATCTATTGCTTGACATTGGACCAAGATGATTCTGGAGAAGAGAGGCTGGTGATTTTGCAAAGCCCTGCCTCACTTAAATCTAATTCACTTGTAAGTCCTGACATTACCTTCTTGATGTCAAGGTCTTCTTTTAAGACAAAGGACAAATAACATCTGGATCCTTGAATATTTTATCTTTGTCTGGGAGCTATAGCATTTGGCTATATTACTGGGAGTTTTCATTTTGGGATTTCTTTCAGAAGATGATTGGTGGATTCTTTTAATTTCTATTTTACCCTCTGGTTCTAACACACCAACACAATTTTGACTCTTACCCTTGATATCAGGATCTATACTTATTACAAATTAATCACAAATTTGAGTTAAGTGAATACCTGGTTAAAATTAATCCAGGAAAAAAATATAATTGGCAGTTTTCCCATTGAATTTTTGTTTATTTTTTTCATTATATTTCTAGGTTTTGTTTTTTTGATGGTGGGGGGAGGGAGTTGGTCTGGATAAGTGAATTCATCAATATAGATTCCCTTCCTCCAACAATAACATTCAGCAACTCCTCTGTAACTATTTGTGTGTATATTATTTTATCCCCACCCCCCACTTGCATGTTTAAAAGTTTTTAGTTTTATCCCTCCCTAAATCAGTAAGTAGTCGGAGAGTCAGATATAGGATATACATGTGCAATAATGTAAAACATTTTCATGTTAGTTATTTTGTCCAAGAAGACTTGAATGAAAGTGAAAAACAGCATGTTTCAGTCTATTCAAACAATATTAGTTCTTTCTCTGGAAGCAGATAGTCTGCCTCATTTTTAGTCCTTTGGGATTGCTTTGGATCATTGTATTGCTGAAAGTAGCTGTCCTTCATAGTTCATCATCAAACAATATTACTATTACTGTGTACAATGTTCTCCCCACTTCACTTTGCATCAGTTCATGTAAGTCTTTCCAGGTTTTTCTGAAATCATCCTGCTTGTCATTTCTTATATCACAATAATATTCAATCACAATCATGTACCACAGCTTGTTTAGCCATTCCCCAATTGATGGGGATTCCTTTGATTTCTAATTCTTAGCAACCACAAAAAGAGCTGCTATAAATATTTTTTTTTTATAAAAATAGGTCCCTTTCCCTTTTCTCATGTCTTTGGTATATAGACCTGGATGTGATATTGCTGGATCACTGTTTTATAGCCCTTTGGGCATTGTTCCAAATTGCTCTCCACAATGGTTGGATCAGTTTATGGCTCCACCAACAGTGCAATTAATGTCCCATTTTTCCCTCATCTCCTCCAACAATTATCATTTTCCTTTTGTGTCATATCACCCAATTTTATAGGTATTAGATTCATGCAGATTTCACCTAAGAGTTGTCTTAATTTCCATTTCTCTAATCCACAGTGATTTAGAACATTTTTTCATACGAATGTAGCTAGTTTTGATGTCTTTGAAAACTGCCTGTTCATAACCTTGGACTAATTATCAGTTGGGAAATGAGTTGAATTTTTCTAAATTTGACTCAGTTTTCTCTATCAAAGATACATGTTGCAAATTTTTATCCCCAGTTTTCTGTTTTCCTTTTAAGGTTGGTTCCATTGGTTTTGTTTGTGCAAAACCTTTTTAATTTTATATAATCAAATTTTAAAATTTTGTAATGCTCTCTATATTTTGTTTGGTCTTAAGTTCTTCCCTTGTCCATAGATCTGACAAACTATCCTATGCTCTCCTAATTTGTTTATGGTCTAACTGTTTATATGTAAATCATGTGCCCATTTTGACCCTAACTTGGTATATGGTGTGGAATGTTGGTATATACCAAGTTTCTGCCATATTGTTTTCTGGGTTTCGCAGTCGTTTTTTCTTAAATAATGAATTTTTGTTCCAAAAGCTTGGATCTTTTGATTTGTCATTTACTATGATGTAATGTATACCTAATCTACTGCACTGATCCACCACTCTATTTCTCTGCCAGTACCAGATTATTTTGATAATTACAACTTTATAATCCAGTTTGAGATATGGTAAAGCTATATTACCATTCTTCACATTGTTTCATTGATTCCCTTGATATTGTTAGTATTTCACTGAGTTCATTTCCCAGGTTCTTAATCAGCTAGTGGGTATCAGAAGTACAACTTAAACCCAGGTCTTCCAGAATGGTCACCTATCCATTTTGTTATACTTTTTCTTAGATTTCAAGTACAACTCATTAAAAAAATAATTCAACCTATTCTCCTATTCACTACCCTTCTTAAGATATTAATATACGTAATGCTATAGTCTTATAAAAACTATTACTTAAGGCTGGCCTCCAATCACAGTTTGTGTGCTCGGTGTGATTAACTGGTAACTACAGGAGAATAATGCTATATGTACACTAGTGGACAGTAAGCAAGCATTTCAAGAGTTAATGTCAGGGAGGAAAGTTTTCAAAGTATCAGCATTAAACATGCAGGCAATGACAAGGAAAACCATGTTCTTTTTATCATCTTTCCAGGGATCATCAAGGAAACAGCTTTCCTACTCTGCCTTCTAAGAATTCAAAATCCTCTAGTATTAGTAGTTACAGTAGTTACCATATCACCACCTTCCCAGTTCCATGGGTTCACAGCCTAGCTATCATCCCTATTCACTCTACCTCCCCATATCCAATCAATTGCCAATTCTTACTATTTCTACTTTACCTCCCCCTTTTCTCCTCTGACACTACCCCCACCCTGGTGCAGGTCCTCTATTATTTTATGTCAGGAGTATGACATTTTCCTTTTAGTTTGTCTCCTTTCCTTATCTCTCCACACTTTGGTACAGTTGACAACCCCATGGGTTCCCTTTTACTTTCAAGATAAAATATAAAATCTTCTCTTAGGCATTCAAAACCTTTCATATCATGGCCCCTTACTTTTTCAGTCTTCTTATACCTTAGTCCCCTCAATGTAGTCTGTCATCTAGTAACAATGAATATCTAGTTTTGTTTGTTTTGCACAAGACATTCCATCCCCAATAGAACCTTTTCTCTTTCAGTGTATGTCTAGTATTTGTTCCTGACTGCCATGGATTCCTTCAAATCCCAGCTAGAATCCTACTTTCTACAAGATGCCTTTCCCAATCAATGCCTTCTCTCTGTGATTATATGTCCATTGCTGAGTATACACACACACACACACACACACACACACACACACACACACACACACACACACCCCTTGTTTGTATATAGTTGTTTTCCTGTTGTCTCCTCTGTTAGATTGTGAGCTCCTTGAGTTTAATGGTTGAGTCTTTTCTTTGTTTTTGTCTTTCTTTGTATCTTCAGTACGTAGCACACAGTACCATGTACATAGTAAATGATACCTGTTATATAGAAAAAAAAACAATATTAATTCGGGAGAAAAAATTTACAAAGTTCTTTACAAATATTCTCCTTAGTCCTGCTAACAACCCTATGGTGTCTGTACACACCCACCCAAATATACATACATACATACATACATATATATATATATATATATATATATATATATATATATATATATATATATACACACACACACACACACACATATATAATCACTTTATATGTGTGTACATATGTATATATACATATACATGCATATTATGTATGAATGCAAACACATGTGTATATATGTATGTGTGTGTGTATATACACACACACACACACATATACATCTATGCACCTGCATACATATATAACAATAGAACTGTGGTTCGAAGAGATTACCCTGACTTGTCCATGGCCATATAGACTGCAAGTGTTAGAGGAAGGACTTGAGTTCAATTCTCTCCTGACAGATTCTAGTTCTTTTCAATATACATTCATTCATAGTCTACAAATAAACAAAGACTGGCGATTTTCTCAAGTAAGCCCACGCATTTATAGTTGCTTCCTCTTCAAAGTATTGGTTTTTCCCTAAATTGTGCATCTCCTTCCAATCAGTGAATCATCATGCATTTCATATCCATTTCCTCAATCAAGTTTAAATGAAGACAAAAGCAGATAAGGGCGATAATTAAATTACTACTGGTTAAAGCATAAATATATTCTTATCCTCAGATTTCAGAGTCCATGAAAAGAATGAAAGCCAAAGAAAAATATGGAAGGGACTTGAAGTTTATATAGTCATTAAATATGTGGATCCCATAAATGTCTCCTCTTAGTAAAAATGATTAAAAAATATTGGTAAAACTCAAATCTCTATGAAGTTAGTGGAGAATGCCAAGTAGAGGTTGTGACAACTACAATTTTTCAGCAGTTAATGAAATTCATTTGTACTGCTATGTGAACCATATGGATTAATGTTTTGCGTAATGCCATATTCAATATGGCAATATTCAGCCATGTCTTGTTAAGGAAGGCAATTTGAAGGTCTGTTCCCAGAATTTTGAAAGCTGCTCAGGCCCAGGTCTATTCATTCACTGGTATGGTTCTGAATAGTTTCAAGTTGTAAAATGATACCTTGGAGGGACAATTACTATGCATTTGAAATAAATGAAATAGATGAAACTGGTGATCTTTTTGTTAGGAATCCTGACTGTCATGGTCTTCATGACATTTTGTTCTAGAACTTCTCCATAGGAATTATTCCCTCCAGGTTTGTAACAAATTCTATCTCACATGAGGCCCAAATAGTTCTGCCCTCCTACCTTCATATTTTAGGAAACATTCTTCTGATTGGTGGGTAGAAGGGAGAGAGAAAATAGGAAGCATTTTCGTGATTCTACTTTGTTTTTCTTTTCTCCATGTGAAAAAAGAAAAAGGAAGTAGAAACCTTTAAAAAAAAACTTCCTTCTTTATATTAAAAGGCTGTTGGAGCATTCAGGAACCAATTAGGAGAGCCAAGTAAAGTTAATACCTTCTCTATTATTCAATACTATTTAAAGGCTTTTGATTCCAAAGATATTGTCAAGTCTCAAAACGTTCAGTGCAGTTAAAAGCTACATCACTTCAATTTCTAATTCATTTCTTCTTTCAAAGATATTTTAGTATCTAATGACTTATTATCTTCTATATATAAACTCCTGGAGAGTAGTGTGTGTCTTGCAATTTTCAATTTATATCTGTAGCTCTTAGTACTACTGTATGTGTATTGAATAAAGTTTTTTTAAATTGATTCATTCTTCCATGTACTATCCCAATCAGAAGATAGAGAAAGCCAAATTTTGAATAGCTAGACAATTTAATCACTTTCTTAGGTTTAACATTTGATAATTGTTAAAAAGGAAATTCATTCTCCTTCACTCATTTGGAATTTCTACGATGTGATTGGATTGATTTACTAAGAATCTGAGAAAAAATATGTAGCTTGTTGAGCACCTCTGAGTTAAAGAATTTATAGGAATGAAGCAAACAAGCGTTTATTAAGCACCTACTATTATGTACCAGGTGCTACTCTGTGCTTTAAAAAAATGTTCTCATTTTATCCTCACAGTAAACTTGGGAAGTAGGTCATAGTATTACATCTATTTTTCAGATGAAGGAACTGAAGCAAACAGAGGTTGAATAATTTGCAAACAGTCATATACCTAGTAAATGTCTGATGACTGATGCATTTAAACTCAGGTATTCTTGTCTCCAGGCCTAGAACTTCCTCTGTGCAACTTTGGTTGGCCTTATAGTCCCTGCTCCCATTCTTTAGACCCGTGTGATCCTAGAGTAGTTATTTAATCTCTCTGGACCTCAGCTTTCTCATTTTTAAATAGGGATAATAATGCCTAAGAAACCAACCTACCAGGGTTATTGTGAGGGAAGTAAAAGTCATTAAACTATTCACACCTTGAGACCCCATTGCTAGATATAAAAGATCAGGTGGTGAAAACCAGAAAGAAAGACCCCATGTATATTAATGTTCATAGGAGGACTTTTTTTCTACAATTTATTTTAAAAAGTAGAATTCTGTCAATTGGGTGACAGCTAAATTGTGATATGTGTATGAACTACAATAGTATTGGGCTCACTTTGGACTAATATGAAGCATCTAAAGAAAGATGAGAAGATTATTATGATGGGGAGCTGAGTGCAATAAGCCTAAACAGGAAAATAAGCAACACAATGATTGTAGTAATATAAATTAAATGAACACTATAACAAAGCCTTAAACTATCTAATTACAATGACTATTCTGTCCAGAGAAGAAATGAGGTAATTTTTCTCAATGAAATGGAGGACTGGGGGTGTTGAACATTGCGTGTGATATGCTATCAGACTCAGTCATTGAGTGGATTGCTTCTGCTTAACTATTTTTCTTTGATTGAGAGCCAATCTCTTAGAGACAGGATTACTTGGGTTCAGTTTCTGTCCTGAAGCATACTTGGTGTATGCTTCAGTGAACAAGTTTCTAATGCCATTGAAATCACAGGTATCACCCCTATCCTTTTTATCCTAAAAAAGAAGACTCCCTGGGCAGTGGTGGTAAGGTGACCAGTATATTTGTAGAAAAGACTGATGTAAAAATCAAAGACATTTATACATCTTTTTAGAAAAAAAAAAGTAAGAAGAGAGAAAATAGCAGATCCATTACAAATCCTTATTGTATAAGGATGGCTTTTCTATCCACACTTGAATTCACCCAATGTCCCATTAGGTGAGTTCAAATGGCCTTAACCATTGTATGGAAACAATAAGATCAGATGTATTTTATTAAAATGTAATTTAATTGAAATCATTTTAAATTTTATGATACATTAATCATGGGAAAAATGTGTGTATGGAACATTAATTTGTTAACAGTAAGAATAAGCAGCTGCAGTTCCCTGATATGATATCTGTAATATTTATATTAATTATCTCATAAAATGGGATAACTGGAGTAGAAAATTCATTATGTTTAGTTAAGTTGTGAGGAAATCAAAATGCTTTTATTTGTTCATTTTAAGATGTCTTCAAAAATATTGACTCTAAGGATAATGGATGGTCAGTAAGCTTATTGATATTAGAAGAATAATAATACTCTGTGTATGAATGTTTGAAATATGCCTCATTTAGTTTTATAAAAGAAACAGGTAATTTAAACTCTTTAACAAAATCAAACAACTAAAATTCTGTTACTTATCAACTTCATAGCATTAATATTGTATGATGATCTCTTTGATATCTTAGGATATGCACAGTTGTTATTGATTTGAAGCTTGAAATGTGTTTGTTAAAATTTGTCAGGTGAAGACACTAGTATAATTTGTTATGAATTTTATTTATAGTTCAGTATACCAATGGATCTAGGATCCTATGGATATTCCACATGGTAGTGTTGCTAATAAATATAAGAATGTGAGCTTACATATAGTATTTTATGGTTTGGAAAGCACTCCACATATACTATTTTCTTAAAATTTCCTAACAACCCATTAGTAGTTCTTATCCTACTTTACATATGAGGAAAATGAAGTTCAGAGAGGTTAAGTGTTTGTAATTGATCACTCAGCACATATTAAAGATAACATTTTTTGTTTGCGGGGCAATGAGGGTTAAGTGACTTGCCCATGGTCACACAGCTAGTAAGTGGCAAGTGTCTGAGGCTGGATTTGAACTCAAGTCCTACTGAATCCAGGGCCAGTACTTTACCCACTGCGCCAGCTAGCTGCCCCAAAGATAACGTTTTAATCTGAGTATTCCTGACTCCAGGTTTGGGATTCTGTATACTGTACTAGGCAGCCTCCATGTCACCATATCTTGTTTCTCATCTTTTTTGATTGTTGTCTTAAGATTTTTGGTTAATCTTCCAAAGAAGATTCATTCAAAAGCATGGAGTCCCTCCTCTTGTCCTTTTAACATTTCATAGACTCCATCCCTCACCCTACCATGTTTGTTCACCTCCTCTTCTTGGTCATTCATGCTCTTCCTAATGTGAACCTTGTAGTTCAAACGCTGCTATAGCTTGTTTCTATGTGAAGTGCTTAGGTGAGATGGGTTGCTAAAATAGAAGATCATTATCTAGTTTATGGATGTGATATACATGCTCTGATGTTTCTCCCTTTGTTTTTCAGTTATACTACATTTATAACTTAGAGCATTCTTTGTGCCAGAATGAGGTAGCTCAATCAAGGCAGGGATTGTGTTTTTTCAAAGCTATTTCCCTCAGAGTCTCACAAAGTGCTCTGCACAAGGGAGGGGCTCACTAATTTGTGTGTGTGTGTGTGTGTGTGTGTGTGTGTGTGTGTGTGTGTGTTTAATGAATGAATCCTGAAGGCATACCACATCATTTCAGAAATGCTTTCTATCTGACCAGTGACTATTTTCAGTGTCACTACTTTTTATATAGCTATTAATTAGCTTTAGCTCCTGATATGCAGATCAGGTTAAGGGAGTATGAACTGATTAACATTTCCCTCAGTTCTGTCTCTAATCACTGATTATATTCAAATGCCAGGATCAAATTGTAACATTTATTGTAGGTGAAAGCCAACTGCACAGTTGGTTGTTCTTAACATTTATATAATATTTATTGGGATAATATTTCTGAAACATGTACTTATACTACTTTATGAGCTTCCTAATTTCTCTGCTTGTTCTGTGGTTATATATGTTGATTTTGCAAAGCCAGTCAGTCTTTATTCCTCGAAATGATTAGAGACTAAGGTGACCTTTGAGCCGGTGACTTCATTTTACCCCACACTAATTTTCTTAATGGCTACTAGAATTGATTGTAATAGCAGGACTGTCTTGTATTGGTATTAGACAGAAGCAAAAACACTCCTTGACAGGTTCCTGAATAGGATTCATCTGATTTAATATGCATTTTTGATTATTGTCTAACCTTCTACAACCTTTACTGTCTGTCTTTTGCCATTAAAGATTCATCTGCCACTCTATCAGGTGAAATAATAGTCTGAATAGATCTAAATTATCTCATCTCGACCTGTTTCAAATCAGTGAAGACCACTGTGCCCTATTTAATTACAATTGGCTGTCTCTTCAGAGACAGTGACCAAAACTAGGCAATGAAAACCTGTTAGAATGCAGTGATATATTTGTAAATATCAATGTTCTGACACTTGGGCTGTAAAGCATTCTTTTATATTACATACTTTTTCACTAGACAGTTACCCTATGCATCTCATCTAGCCTGGTCTATTAGGAAGACTGACCCCTTTTTGGTTAAGTAATAGCAAATATTCTTTTTCAATTATGGGTTAAAAGGTATAGCTTCTCAGGCAGGTCTTTTCTAGCTCTGAGAATCTAGGGATCTGGTTTCCCTATATCCATTATCTCCCCTTTTAAATCCATCTTTCATACTACTGAGGATTCCTTTTAATTGCTGCTCTGATTCTTTTCTAAAAATATTCAGTGATCCTCCATTACCTATCAAACCCCTGGCCCTTAGGACTCTGACCCCAGCATTACTGCCCTTCTCATGGTCTAAATTCCAAAAATAACAAATTACTTGCTGCACCTCTTGTTCACCGTGCTCTATTCTGTCTCCTTATCTTCAAGAAAAAAACTCCTTCAGCTCTTTGTTTCCCTTTGTCTTTACAAGGCACTACATATCAAATCCCCTATCACATCTTCCCTCCTAGCCCTAAGTAATATTTCTCCCTACGCAACATTTTTGGAACCAATCTTTTCTCACCTCTTTTTGTGTTGTGATTATTTGTATACATAACACACATACAAATTTTAAACATAAAACTGGTGCATTTATTATTCTATTTTAAACTAGTATGTATATTATTCTATGTGTCCATCCCTAACCCCACACATAGTACATTGTAGTTCCTTAGACTCTGCATCTTAGCTTTCTCTTCTGCAACAGTGGGTTGATCTAGATGTCTTCAATTGTCTCTTCCATCTCTGAATCTACAAATGGAATTTAATTCTGCAAGTCCAGAAAGAACTCTCCTTTATTTTATCATTAAATTCCAAATTTTAACTAACTGGTAAGGAAGGGGAAAAAGTAGTTTGTTGTGTAGACAACCACAAGTGTGAGATGCAAGTCAATTTGAGGACTGACTATCTAAGTATGTCATGGGAGAAACTGACAAAATACATATTTTACTCAGTAAAGGCAGTAAGGAGCAGGTTTTGTGGATGAGGAAGTAGAGGGGTTACTACATCATCTTCAATAGGAAGGTTCTATTTCCAGTCAAGAGCCCATAGGTTATTTGGAAAATCTGCATATTTACCATAGGATTCAAGCAAGTAAAAGTAGGATTACTTTCAGTGAACAGCCAAAAGCAGCAAGTGATTCCCAGGAAATTTTGCAAATGTACCTTGAAATACTAAGGATAAATAGAAACAAAAAAGATCATCTTTGGAGGCCATCGTAGCTTATGCAGCAACATCTATAGCAGAGAAGAAAGAAAGAGATTAATAGGAAGGGCTTAAAACTACCTATAGCCTTATTGAAAAAATGCTCTAAACTCATTATTGATTGGAGAGATTCAGGTCAAAACAATTCTGGGTGCTACCTTATATCTATTAGATTGGATAATAGGACAGCAGAGGAAAATGACAAATGTTGTGGGGAATCTGGGGAAAATGAGACATTAATACACTCTTGGTAAAGTTGTGAATTGATTAAAAAATTCTGTAGAACAATTTGGAATATGGCCAAGGGGCTATAAAAACCATGCATACTCTTCGGCCTAGCATTACCTCTACTAGGTTGGTATC
This sequence comes from Dromiciops gliroides, assembly GCF_019393635.1. Taxonomy (NCBI): domain Eukaryota; kingdom Metazoa; phylum Chordata; class Mammalia; order Microbiotheria; family Microbiotheriidae; genus Dromiciops; species Dromiciops gliroides. The sequence continues at coordinate 185,667,273 of NC_057866.1, read as the reverse complement.
CTGAAAGAGATTTTTTAGAAGTTGAATTAAAAATTGGGGTGATACCCATCAATTGAGGAAAAGCTGAACAAACTGTGGGATGAGATTAGGATGGAACACTATTGTGCTGTAAGAAATGGCAAGCAAGATGCTATCAGAAGGACTTAAGAAAAATGCAATCCATCTACAGAGAAAGAACTGATGGTATCTGAATATAGATTGAAGTATGATATTTTTATTATATAGCCCCTCTTTCTAAAGTTTTTTTGTTCACAAGCTGACTAATGTGGAAATGTTTTGCATGACTGGACATGTATAACATATTGGATTGCTTGAGTTCTTAAGGGGGGTGGGGAGGGAAGGAGAAAGAGAATTTGGAACACAAAGTTTTAAAAATCGATGTGAACATTTCTTTAAACAGGTAACTTGGGGAAAATTTTAAATTAATTAATAAAAAATAGGAAGCTCTTGAGGCAGCATGATAAACTGGAAAGACTGTGAGATTTGTTGTCAGAGGACCTGGATTTGAATCCTGGTTTTTCTAGTGGCTTGTGTTATTATAAATCAATTTATTTTTCTGGGTCTCCACTTTCTCAGGTTTAAGAAGTTGGATTAGATGAACTCTAAAGTACTTTCCAGCACTACTTCTTAACCTTAATTGATTTTCCAAACCAAGTCAGCTTATACTTTCGTACTTGACTTCAATTTGAAGATAGAAAAGAGGATATCAAAGAAAAAAATTTTTTGCTAAATTTGATCTGAGATTTAGAAATGAAAGAGGCCCGTGGATTATATATTCATCAGCTGCCTCACTCCTATTTGTCATAAGTATTTTCTTCAATGATAAAATTTGGAAGGAAAGAATCACATAATCATAAAATAAAGTTGATTGTAGCTAAATAGTTAGAAAAAACTGGTTATTGACCTGAGACTATATCAGTATCCATTGATCATGGTTATCCTTTCATTAACTAGTTTTAAAGAAGATGTCCACATTTTATAATTAATTCATTAAATGTTATCTGTATTATTATGCAATGATAGAGGTCAATTGGTGGTTTAATAGTATTACCATAATGCAGTGATAATATTGCAGGGCTAAATGGATAGTTCTGCACATGGAGGCAAGATGACTTAGGATTCCCTCACTGTATCATGGTGACCCAGTTAGTTCCCTTTTTATCTGTTAAGTCATGAAGGTTCTCAGCATAGGTATCTCCTATGAACCATGGTAACTTCTATGCTTTGTGCTTTTTTTGGGGGGGTAGGGGGGGAAGGGACCTGAAGCAATTTTAGAAAATAAAAGGAAATGAGAAAGATTTAACTTTCTTCCCTTCCTATATTTAGTTTTGTACAGTTCAATAATCATCTAGTAACTTGTTTGTAAGTACAATTACCCCATAAGTATTAACAGAACCAAGAAGTATGACTGACAGCTGAAAGGGTGGATAAATTCTCATGACCATTCTGCTTTATTTCTTTACATTGGTCACCCTGTGGTGCTACATTCAGTGCACTTTGAGCAATGCCAACCCTCCAAAAAAATTCAGAGCAATGTTTCTTCCTTTCTGTCAAGTGCCAGAATTAGTCCACAGAGTACATTCTGTGTCTCTAGGACTGTGTGCTATGCCACCTAGCAGCAGTTTGGTGCAGTTGATAGTGTCAGGCCTGGAGTCAGGAAGACTCATTATCTACCTGACTTTGAATATAGCCGCATATACTTATTAGTTCTATGACCCCAGACAAGTTACTTGACCCTGTTTGCCTCAGTTGCCTCATCTGTAAAATGAGGCAGGAAAAAGAAACGGCAAGCTATTCCAGTATCTTTGTCAAGAAAACCCTAAATGGTGTCATGAAGAGTTGGACACGACTGAGAAAATGACCAAACAACATGACTCATTGGTTTCCTAAGTGTTACAGAATTAGCAGATGCAATTAACTGAGGATGGCTGTTCTAATAAACACTGTATTTAATCTGCATTTTATGGTAGGACATGAAAATTTCTCTTGAACGGTTTGAATTACATTAAAGACCCAGTTCCCATGACTTCTTCCTGAGTTTGAAGAGCTAACAACTCTGAGCATAGGATATGAATAATATCTTTTAGGTTATGCTCCTTATAAAACGTTATTGGATAATGTAAAATTGTATATCCACGGTCCATTGGAAAGTAGTATTCTGTTATATAACATGTAGTTTTGTTTTTTAACTTTGGCTTTCATGGTTTCAACAGAAACTCATGTGTCCTTCCCTGAGCCAGAGGGCAAGAATAAATTATTTTATGTGCTGTGTGACTCTAAATGTATATCAACAAATTGTATTTGTCATCTGTCAGACACTTTTGCCTGTAGTATCCAGCATAGCATTAACCTGCTAAGTGTCACATGATCCCACCTCTCTTGGCCCCGGCTCTGTTTGTGCTTTTCAGGGAGACCTTTTCTGACCCCAAATGCCACTGACTATCAGCATATGATGAATAATATATTACTCCTTCCTAAGTGCCTGGAGAGACCTCTCCATACAGCAGAATTTCTCTATAGTCTGACAAGCTGCCTGCTGTTCAGCAGAGAACACCTCAGTCCTTAGGTTGGTTCCCTCACAGTGAATTATTTATGAATCACAAACTTTCAGATTCATGGGAGAGCAGCAAGAGTTTTGGTGTCCAGGGAACTCATGGCTTATGTTTTAATGAAGGGCATGGCTTATAAAGAGTGGGCCTAAAGGTCAGGAAGACCTTGGTTCAAGTCCTGCTGCAACATATACTCTATTTTACTCTGGGCTAGTTTCTTGTCTCTTACTGCTTCCAGGTAGCTTTCTACAGTTATGAATTGTGAAACAGGTGCCTATCTGCCTGAGCAGGAGGAGTTTCCTTGTTGGGACTTTTCTGTGCCAATAAAAAGATGTCAAATTTTTTTAAAGTTTTATAATAATAATGAGGTCAGGATCAAAGTTGATACTTTCACAGCTTTAAAATAAATTACTTAAAAAATTAATGCAAGCACTGTGTATTTTGATTCAAGTTTTACTCATGGGAGTGATTGAGTTAATATTTTATTAAATTGAAAGGCTCTTGTAAGGTGTGTTTATTCATTCAGACAATTAGGTATAGCTGACTTTAATCATGTAGATACGATTCTCAATACGCTATTACTTATGGGGAAATCAATACAATTTATCATTTTTTAAGTTAAGATGCTACATTTCAGATAAAGCATTTGGACATTTTGCTAGTAATGGACACTAGCATGATGGATAGTCAAAGGAGTTAAGAAATAGTGTGCCCATTATTTGCTCAAAGAGTTATGAAGGGTGCCCTGAGGAGAAGACAAGTTGACAGAAGGGACTGAATTCACAATGATTAAAAACAACCACCACATGCTTTCTTCTCTTATTCATTCCTCTTTGTTTGAACAATTAAGAGAAGTAGAGTGAGATGGGCTAGAGAATTGCCATGTTATGATATTCTCTGCCTGGTCAATCTTTTTTTTTTTTTTTTTGGTGAGGCAGTTGGGGTTAAGTGACTTGCCCAGGGTCACACAGCCAGTAAATGTTATGTGTCTGAGGCCAGATTTGAACTCAGGTCCTCCTGACTCCAGGGCTGGTGCTCTATCCACTGCGCCATCTAGTTGCCCCTGCCTGGGCAATCTTAAAAAATACAAAACAAAACAATTGATCATATCATTCCTCTGTTCAACACCTTTTTCAAACTATGTCTTACATTCTAATTAACATTGAGATATCTTAGCTTCACCTTCAAGAACTTCCAAAAACTAGTGACTGCTTGCTTTTGCAGTTCTATTTCATGCTACTTCCTTCCCTATGCATTTATATACTTTTGTGTAACTGGGCCACTCAGCAACCATCCCCTATGGAGGTAACTAGGTGGCACAATGGATAAAGCATGGGGCTTACACAATCAGGAAAAACTGAATTTAAATTTGGCCTCACACAGTTACTACTAGCTGTGTAGTGACATTTTTTCCCTTTTCCTTTTCTTCTACTTTAAAATAGAAATAAAAACAGCATCTACCTAGTTCAATATCAAGAAAAGTATCAGCATAATTGACCGTATGAATAGATAAAAAAAAAACTTGACAAAATACAAAACACTGTTGTTCAGCTGTTCAGTCATGTTTGACTCTGTGACACCATGTGTCATAGCATGTCATAATGTGATATTCTACTCTCCACTATCTCTCAGATTTTGGTCACTAGACATCATAAAAATAGCCTTTCTTAAAATGATTTCTAATATCTAAAGCAAAAAGCAAGCATTATACGTAATGGGGATAAACTTGAAGCCTGACATTAAGATCAGGAGTGAAGTACAGATCATAACTATTATTCAATATTGTACAAGAAATGCTAGCTATAGCAATAAAAAAAAGAAATTGAAGTAATAAAAATAGCAGTGAGTAAACAAAAGTATCACTCTTTGCAGATGATATGATGGCAAATTTAGAGGACCCTAAATATTCAATTAAAATAAAGGCATTGAAACAATTAAAAATTTCAACAAAGTTGTAGGAAATAAAATAAACCCAAATAAATCATCAGCATTTCTATATAATACCAACAAAATCAATCAGGAAGAGAGAGAAAGAGAAATCCCATTTTAAAATACCTGCAGATGATATTAAATACTTGGGAGTTTACCTGCCAAAACCAACCCAGGGATTATAGGAATGAAACCAAAAAACATTTTTTACACAAAGACATATCTAAACAAATGTGTAGGCTGAGCCAATGTAATAAAAATACCATTTCCACCTAAAATAATTTACTTATTAAGTGCCGTTACCAAACAAACTACCAAAAATTATTTTATAGAGCTAGGAAAACAATAACAAAATTCATCTGGAAGAACAAAATGTTAAGATTATCAAGGGAATAAATGGGAAAAAATATGATGATGGCCGGTTACCAGCTCCAGATTTCAAACTACATTACAAAATGGTAATCATCAAAATGATCTGTACTAGCTAAGAAATAGAGTGTCGGATTAGTGGAATCCCTTAGGTAAACAATACATAGTAGTAAATAACCATAGCACTCTAATGTTTGATAAACCTAAAGATTCTCAAGCTTTGGGGGCAAGAGGTCAACATTTGACAAAAAATGCTGGGAAAACTAGAAAGCAGTTTAGCAGAAACTAGGCATATGCCAACATCTCACATAGTATACCAAGCAGAAAGTCAAAATGGATAAATGATTTAGACATAAAGATGACATCAAGGTAATCAGGGGGCTTGGAAAAACTCTCTGCAGATTTATGGAAATGGGAAGAGTCTATAACCAAAAAAGAGCTAGGAACAATCATAGGAAGTAAAATAGATATTTTTATTATATTAAATTAAAAGGGGGTTGCACAAGCAAAACATATGCATCCAAAATTAGAAGGAAAACAAGAAAGTGGGGGTCGGGAGGGGACTTATGAAGTTTCTCTGATAAAGACCTTGTTTCTCAAATACGTGCAGAACTGTGCTATTTTTTTAAAAGAGCCATTCCCCAGTTGATAAATGGTCAAAGGATTTGAACAAGCAGTTTTCAGAAGAAATCAAAGGTTCAATAATCATATCAAAAAAGGTTCTAAATCATTACTGATTAGAGAAAGGCATTAAAACAACTCTGATGTATCAACTCACACCTAGCAGATGAACTAACATGGCAGCAAAAAAAAATGACAAATGCTGGAAAAGATATGGAAAAATTGGTACACTAATGCATTGTTAGTGCAGTTGTATCCTAGTACAACCATTCTAGAGAACAATTTGGTACTATATACAAAGGGCTATAAAAATATGCATACCCTTTCACCCAGTAATACCAACATTAAGTCTATATCCCAAAGAAAAGGAAAAGGACCTATTTGTACAAAAATATTCATAGCATCTCTTTTATTGTGGCAAAGAATTGGAAATCAAAGGCATGCCCATCGATTGGGGAATGGATGAACAAGTTCTGGTACATGATTGTGATGGAATATTGTTGTGCTATAAGAAATGATGAACAGGATAGTTTTCAGAAAAATCTGGAAAGGATTATATGAACTCAGGTAATATAAAATGACCAGAACCTGCAGAACATTATACACAGTAACACAGCATTGTAAAAATGTTCAATTGTGAAAGATTTAACTATTCTTATCAAGCCAATGATTGCAACCCTATTCAAAAGAACTCACGATGGAAAATGTGGTTCAACTCTAGAGAGAACACTGATAAACTCTTAATGCAGATTGAAGCATGCTTTTAAAAACTTTACTATTCTTGTTTTCTTTTCCTTTCTCTGCTTTCTTTTACAAGATGACTAATATAGGAATATGTTTCCTGTGACTTGATATGGATAATTGATATCAAATTGCCTTCCCAAGGAGGGAGAGGGGATCAGAGGAACAGAATCTGGAACTTAATTTTTAAATGATTATGAAAATGTTTTACATACAATGGGAAATATTTAATAAAGTCAATAAAAATGTATTTTTATAAAAATAGGTCTTGGCATACTATGAGGTACTACCTATATATTTCCTGAATGGTAGTGTATCGAGAGAATGACAAACTTTCTGAAGTCCACCTGTATACTCTGGGTCATGAGACTTTTCTCTGACACAAGTGTAATCATAAAGTGTTAGATCTCGTCGTTTCCATAAGCCACAGTTTTCTCATCTTTCTTTTTTTTAAAAATAAAAGTATTTTGTTATTTTCCAGTTACATGTAGAAAGAGTTTTCAAGATTTGTTTATATAAGATTTCAAATTTTTTTCCCCTCTCTCCCCCCCCTCCCCTACACAGCAGGCAATGTGATATAGGTTAAATATACATAATAACATTAAACATATTTCTGCATTAGTCATGTTATAAGAGAAGGATCAGAGCACAAAGGAAAAACCTGAAATCAGAAAACCAACAGCATTAAAAACAAAAGAAATAGTATGGTCCAATCAGCATCCATATCCCACAGTTCTTTTTTTTTTTCCCTTGGATTTGGAGATTCTTTTCCATCATGAGTCCTTTGGAACATTCTTGTTCCTTTGGATTGGTGAGAAGAATCTAATCTATCACAGTTGGTCCACACATAGTGTTGATGATACTGAGTATAATGTTCTTCTGGTTCTGCTCATCTCACTCATCATCATTTCATGCAAGTTCTTCCAGGTTTCTCTGAACTCTACCTGCTCATCGTTTCTTACAGCACAATAGAATTCCATTACATTCATATACCACAACTTGTTCAGCCATTCCCCAATTGATGGACATCCCCTCAACTTCCAATTCCTTGCTACCACGTAAAGAGCAGCTATAAATATTTTTGTACATGTGGGTCCTTTTCTCTTTTTTATGATCTCTTTGGGAAAAAGACCCAAGACTGGTATTGCAGGGTCAAAGGAAATGCACAGCTTTCTAGCTCTTTGGGCATAATTCCACATTGCTCTCCAGAATGGTTGGATCAGTTCACAGCTCCACCAACAATGCATTAGTGTTCCAATTTTCCCACAGCTTCTCCAACATTTATTATTTTTCTTTTTTGTCATTTCAGTCAATCTGATAGGTGTCAGGTGGTATCTCAGAGTTGTTTTAATTTGCATCTCTCTAATCAATAGTGATTTAGAACATTTTTTCATATGGGAATAGATAGCTTTGATTCCTTCATCAGAAAACTGCCTGTTCATATCCTTTGACCATTTCTCAATTGGGGCATGACTTGGATTCATATAAATTTGATTTAGTTCCCTATATATTTTAGAAATGAGGCCTTTATCAGAGGTACTAGCCATAAGGATTGTTTCCCAGTTTTCTGTATCCCTTCTAATTTTGGGTGTATTACTTCTGTTTGTACAAAACCTTTTTAATTTCATGTAATCAAAGTAATCTATTTTGCATTTCATAATATTCTCTATCTCTTGTTTGCTCATAAACTACTCTCTTTTCCTAAGATCTGAAAGGTAAACTATTCCTTTTTCTCCTAATTTACCTATGGTATCACCTCTTATATCTAAATCATGTACCCATTTTGACCTTATTTTAGTATAAAGTGTCAAATGTTGGTCTCTGCCTAATTTCTGTCATACTGTCTTCCAGTTTTCCCAGCAATTTTTGTCAAATACTGAATTCCTATCCCAGAAGCTGGGGTCTTTGGGTTTATCAATCAGTACATTACTAATGTCATTTACTACTGTGTCTCCTGTGCCTAGCCTATTCCATTGGTCCTTCACTCTATTTCTTAGCCAGTACCAGATAGTTTCGATGACTGCTGCTTTATAGTAGAGCTCCAGATTTGGTACAGCTAACCCACCTTCCTGTGCATTTTTTTCATTATTCCCTTGATATTCTTGACTTTTTGTTTTTCCAGATGAATTTAGTTATTATTTTTTCTAGCTCTATAAAATAATTTTTAGGTAGTCTGATTGGTATGGCACTGAATAAGTACATTAATTTAGGTAGAATTGTCATTTTTATTATGTTAGCTCAGCCTATCCATGAGCAATTGATATCTTTCCAATTTTTTAGATCTGATTTGATTTGTTTGAAAAGTGTTTGGTAATTGTGTTCATAGAGTTCCTGGGTTTGTTTTGGCAAGTAGACTCCCAAGTATTTTATATTATCTACCGTTACTTTAAATGGAATTTCTCTTTCTATCTCTTGCTGCTGGACTTTGTTGGTCATGTATAGAAATGCTGATGATTTATATGGATTCTCATCTTTCTAATAAAAGAAATGGGGTTTATTGATCTTAATGATTCCAATCAGTATTGGATATGGAATCATAGGAAATGGGATAAAATCCCAATGCTGTCATGGCCATTTCTTTGACTTTGATCATATAATTTCCCCACTCTGGGGTTCAGTTTCATCTTCTTGAATGAGATGGTGGTTGACCTTTAAATTCTTTCTAGTTCTAAGTCCATGTTCCTGTGAATCTAAGAAAAGTAAAAACTATAATTAAAATTCAATTGTTGTTATCCAAAATTTAACTATTATCCTTAAAAGAAAGGCTATATGAAAGAATATACCCTGTATCCATGTGTAAATGATGAGTTAGAGCTAGAAGTAGTTAGCTAGTTGGAGCAGTTATTGTGAATTGTAGCATTTCCTTTGCATGTGGAATGCAAAGTCTAAGACCGAACTTGAAATATAATAAAGAGTTCAGACAGTTTCAGTAGCAAGCAAAAGAACAGAACAGGTTAAAAAAGAAGCACTTAAAAACATGTGCCCAGCAGACAAAAGTGATTAAAGCCATATATCACAATACTTAGGATATTGGACCTGAAAGAATGAACCTTTGAGCCATCTAGTCCCATCCCAACATTTACCAAAAAAAAAAAAAAAAAAAAGAAAGAAAGAAAGAAAAAGAAAGAGAAAGAAAAGAAAAGAAAATTAAGTCCAGAAAAGTTTTTAGGGGCAAGAAACACTCAGCCCAACTACCTGTTAGTTCAGGTTTAATGATGGGAATAAAATGAGGCACTGATAGATCCTTGAGTAGTTATAGATAGTATATTCAACACAGCAGCTTTGGTAAATCCAAGTCCTGGAAAACATCTGTTCAGCAGGGGAGAGTGTGGTCACTTACTTAGTCCTCAGACATCCACTAACTCAGAAGGACATAACTCTCACGTGGGTGGGACCTTTAGTGCTTTAAAAAACAAATAAATACGATAAGGAACCTGCAGCAAGGGGGTGGGGGGGCACAATTTGAACCTTCCTATAACTCCAGCCCAATGAAACCCCAGGTTTGTTGCCTTGTAGGGAAAAACTAGCTTATATCATCTGAGGGCCAGGAAGGAGAACCCAAGTCAGAACTTAAGTGGTTAAGTGACTTTTACCAGCATTCCAACCATAATGGAATAATAGTTGATCCCCAAAGTTGGCATTTCTTTCCCCATTTTGATGCCTTTGTGGGTACTATCCACAGGCTTACAGTGTCTTCACTCTTCACTTCTATCTTTTAAAATATTTAGATTTCTGGAAGGCTCAACTTATGTGTCAGGTTTTAGCAGATGCCTTCTTATTCATCCTTGATTACATTTTCTCCCTTTTAAAATCAGCTTATACTTATCTATCTCTGTAAATGTATGGCTATATTTCCCCACTAGAAGGTAAGTTTTTGGAGTAAAGGGACAGATGTTTGTTTTAATATTGTATCCTCAGAATCTAGCACAGTCACCCACTAGTTCATGGGGTGTCTCAGTTGAGATAGAAAAGGAACCAAAAGAACCTGTGCTGTTCTTTGGAGGGACTTCCTGGTTCTCTGAACACAGAAAATGAAAGTACATATCTTGTTTATTATTTATACACTATCACATTTGATTTGGTGCATTCAATAGATAGATATGTACAGTATGCTTAAATTTGCTAATGTTATAAGTGCAGTTACATATGGTGCTTGAGAGAAGACACTTACATTGGAGCTGATTGGATTGTAGAGAAGCAAACAAAATGGCAGTGTGCAATCAGAATATTTTAAATCACTTTCATTTGCGATGCTGATCATTCATGACCTAAAGTAATTCAGATAATTAAACAGTCAAGGAAGAAATATTGAAAGCATATGTCTGATTTTTTTCCTTAGAATTTATAACCTTAGAGACAAAAAAAAAGAATAAAGGTTTTTAATTTACTGATTTAGTAGTTACAAAAAAACTTCTTATGATAGCTAACATGTCTCTCTTACACCTAATGTACAAAACTGAAACATTAGGTGTAAGGAGCAGTTAGTTGAAAGGAGACTTTAATCAATTCATTGAGTTCAACCCAATTGATTTGCTGAAATTATAAGATGTGGGCCTTCAGAGATAGTGTAGGGGCATCTCTTCATGAAATGTGGGTGTACCCACTAATGCCTTGCTAAAAGGACAAAAGGTAACTCAATATGATAAGCTAACAGATTCAGGGTGACACAAACTCTTTAGAAGAGTTACTAATCATTATGGTATACAGAAGTGAGATGAGACTCTTTTTTTTTTTTAATCTCTCACATATATTGATCTCATCTTTGCCTTTTTCTAAAATGTGGGAATTGTTGGAGTGAATTGTTCTTTTTAAGCTTTTGCCAGGAACAGTTAACATTGATTTGCATCAGAAGCATAAGACAGAAGTAGACATGTACTGGCACTTGAACCCAATATATCCTCTTGATTCCATGAAAAGAGAAAGGGCACTACATGTTTGAGGAAAGCTTGTGTGTTGAACAAGTAGAATAACTGCAACAAATCAGCAAAGTGACTGTATTTGCATTTCATGTGGTATCTTTTGGACCTGTGAATCCAGTAGGTTTTCAGAACATTTGATTTTGGCAACCTCTTATGTAGAACATGTGTTGTTCTTCAATTCATACAACCATACTCCTTCCCCCCCAATATGCTGTAATTTCTGTTTCTTTTTCATTCATAGAATGTTTTTAAAAAATGTCAACTTATAAACCAACAACCATATATTAGCCAAAAAATATTTTTTGTAATTGATAAGAAATTCAATAAAATATTTATTATTATTTTTCTTCATTGATCCCTTCCTATAGTTAAATAATACACTATGTTTTTTCTGTTGAAAAGATAATATACTAACCAGGACTTATATAAACTATTTAGGCATAAAATGTTTGACATACAAAAATATGGTCCAGAAGCATGTTATAGAAAAACAGAAAAGACAACTCTATGGAGTAGATTTATAAATAGGAACTTCCTTTTTTCTTTCCCCAAATCACTTCTATCCACAGGTACCTGTATACCAAGTGTTTGGTCATCCATAATTTTAGTAAATAGATGGATAGTTAGAGATATTACAAATAAGTAATTTGGTTAAAACATTTCCCCCACTGGTTTCCCTTAGATTGGGATATTTTGGTTTGGCTTTTTAGTCCTAATAATGCTATTTCTAAACTATCAATAAGGTTATTTAGATTTATAAATGTTAATTTGTATTGTAAACAAAACTATATTAAATGCATGTTTACTCATGATGCATATAATGAAACATCAGAAGTCCAAATCAATTTGATCCCAAAATTTAGACTCATCTCAGATTTCTTTGTCTTTAAATTTATGAGACTGTTTTGGAAAGAAACATCCCCATTGTGCTAAATAATCATCCAGGTTCCTGTTTGTGTCTTGTTGCTTTTATAGTGTGTGGTGATTTGGAGTTCAGAGAGGTGGCAAACAGACTGCGTGACTGGTTCAAGGCACTTCACGAAAGTGGAAGCCAGAACAAGAAAACCAAAGCATTACAGAGGCCAGAAAGAAGCAGTAAGAATTCCAATTTGCTATGTACCATTGTCTTTGATACAGCTATATATGACTGTTCTTGATAAATGCTACTTGTATCTTCAGTAAGTCATCCTGTTGAAAACATGCTTTTCAGAGTGATTTCTTTTTTTAAATGTTTCTCAAAATTTGGAACTTGGCCATTATATTCAAATACACTCATAACATTTACAAAGAGATATCTAGTTGAGAAAGTTAATGTCATTTGCAAATCACTATTTAGTATCCACCTTGCTTGAGAATACAAAGTAGAGTCAAATAATTCCTTGAAAGGATGGTGATTTGATAGATGTGAGTAAACATATTTCTTTTTTCCTTCTATGAAGGTAGGAAAGCAGAAAAGTAGCAGGAATTGGGATATATTTTTTCCCCTAGAGAATGCAAATTAGAACTAAATGGTTAATTTTCAAAGCTTTATTAAGAAAGACTATGTAGATTATAGTCTCCTTGAGGACAGGACCAAGTACATATGTAATTTTTCTTCATATCTTCATAGCATTTTTCATTTCAAATAATAGGAACTGAGAGTCTAATGTGTCAGGCGTTATGTATAAATATATGAGCTGAAATCTTGTTTTAGACACTTTCTACTTATGTGCTTCTGAGTAAGTCATATAACTACCATCTGCTTCACTTTCCTTATCTGTAAAGTGGGGATAATAATTGCACTTACATCCTAGGGTTGTGAGGATATTGAGATGAATGAAAAAAAAAAGCATTTGTAAACCTTTAAGTGTTATATAAACATTAGTTATTTTGTTATTATAGCAACAACAATAAATATGTGATTATATTAAAGTAAGTAATGATTGGATTGTTAAAATTATATTATAAATAATTAAATTAAATATATCTTGATTATTTATTATAATAATCATATTAAATAAAGAAATATTATTAAATAAATAGAAAATATATTAGACATAGAAAAACAAAGCAGAATTCCCCAGGGCATACTTCAAAACAAAATTAACAAAAGATAAAACAGTGAAGAAATCAAGGAACATGGCTTTGGCTTTTTCTTAGCAACCTCTATTTTTCTGCCTAACAACATTCTTCTTGGCTGAAACCATGGCACATTCAAAAGTATGCTGGATTCTGAATTCAAAGACCTGGGTTCAAATCACAACTATACTACATAATAGTTTTATGAAATGGAATAACTTCCTTTAGCTTTATTTTCTCATGTATAAAATATCAGGTTAGTTGAAGTGATATCTAAGCTCTCATTTAGATCTAAATTTATAGTTCTATGAATTTCTGTTTTCTTTATGTATTATTCAAGTAATCTGTTTCAGGTTTTAGGTGAATTAGTCTCTACTTAGGGATATAGTCATTTAAAATTTCATGAACTTTGAGTCTTTATTCTTCATTTGGAGAGCTAAAGCTGCATAATCAATCAATAATATTTTTAAGCTCCTTGTAAGATATGATGAAATATGGTCTGGAAGTTAGGTCAGTGACTGACTGAACAATAATGTTAAAACTGTAATGATTAATAAAAGTCAGTTATACCTAAACAAAGGTCCCTGGTGAAGTACCACATACATCTATATGTAAATCTCTCTCATTTAAAAGTTATACCAATGACTTGGGTGTAAACAGGCTTGTTGCATTTTCAGATGATGATGTCCTGGAACATATAAATAAGAAAATATATTTGAGCACCAAGATTCAAAATTATCTCAGTAATCTGTAATTCTAGACTAAAAGAAAAAAAAAGGGGGGGGGGAACCTACTTAATTCATCAGTGATAAGATTCCTGAATAGAAGTTTTAAAAAATATGTTGAATAAATTGGTGGTTCCTTGACTTAGCAAGAATTTATTTTAAGAAAAAAGAAAGAAAAGGATTTGATTAATTATAAACTTAAATTAATATGAGTCAGCATTATATCACAGCTTTTTAAGTTGACAATTTTAGTTTATTTATTTATTTATATATTTTAAATTAAATATAGTACTCAAAAGTGCATTCTCACTGTATTCTACTTTGGGAAAATTTACAACCAACAATTTTTTTTCCCCTCGTTCTATGTAAGGATGCTGACCAGGGTATTGCAGAGTTAGAATCAACAAAATTTAGTGACTAATTGCATATGAAAAGAGGTAGCAGGAAAAGATTCAAGTTTATTACTAAAATTGTCAATGTGGGGAATTCTGGATAAAAGGTCCCCCTAACAAAAATAGCAAATTAAGAAACAGAGTGAAAGCAAAGAGTCAACAAATGAGACAGTGTTGAATATAAAAATATAGCTTTTGTATCTGCCTGTCTCCTACAAACAAATCAGAGAAGTAATCTTTAATCTCTCCTTTAATATTAATAAACATATCAGAGAAATTATAGTATCTTATAACATCTCCTACTAACCAGATCAAAGAACATGCTATCCATATCTGTCCTCCTACAAAACAGATCAGAGACAGACAGAAAAAAAAATATTTTGTCCCAAGAAGAAATGTACAACACATGATCATAGGTGTGGAGTCTTCCCTTCTTTTTTTTTTTTGGGGGGGGGGGGTTTGGTGGGGCAATGGGGGTTAAGTGACTTGCCCAGGGTCACACAGCTAGTAAGTGTCAAGTGTCTGAGGCCAGATTTGAACTCAGGTCCTCCTGAATTCAGGACCAATGCTTTATCCACTGCACCACCTAGCTGCCCCGGAGTCTTCCCTTCTAAGAGAGAAGCTCAAAGCTCCTCTTCTTTCTAAGGGTTTTTAAGGTTTCTTGGCTCACTGGTTACAGAATAACTTCTTTGGATGATACAGATCAACCCATTACAATTGTAAATTAGTTAAACAATGCAAATCAGTTTAACAGCTTAACTTAAAGCAGATGCTAATCAATAGATAGATGGAAACCAGACCAGGTATTATCTGAGACAAGGAGGTCTCTCTTCCAGGGGAAAGAAGATAGTGAATGGGAATATCAAAGGGGCATTTGAGTTTGTTTATTCTCTTGGGAAAAGTAAATAGGGACTGTCTGGTTCACTTTGAGGTTTTTGAGCAAAGGGCATTTTGTTCCTATTAATCCAAGGTCCCATAAAAATTCTTTTGGATAATAATGTACCTCCATCAAATCCAGATGATCCATATATTCATATTTACAACAGAAAAGAAACAGAGGTAGGGAGGAAATGGCAAGAATTCTATTTCACATGTCAGAGTGGTAGTAGATAGTATCCAAGAGTGAGTAGTTATCAGTATTAAATGCTAGAGAAAGAAGAAGACAAGCAATATTCTCTTTTGTTATTCTTGTAGAAGAGATAAAAAGTGATTGAGAACAAGATATAGGTGAATTTACTTGGGGTTGGATGTTGGCTCTCTAGAGTAGTCATTAATATGTTGATGTCAGTTTAGAAGGAGGTCCCTATCAAATGCCCTAAAGGTCTTTTGCTTGATTCTTTTTGGGAAAGCATGGAAGGCAAGCTTGTTAAAATTTGCAGGGGACACAAAGCTGACAATGTGTCAAACACATTGTATGACAGAGTCAGGACACACACACAGGAAAAAAAAAGATTTTAATGGGCTAGACCATTGAAATGAATCAAATAAGATTAAATTTTAAAGAGATAAATGTGACATTCTATATTTAGCACCATTAGAGCTTAGGCATCAGTTATATGGAAAAGATCTGGGTATTTTTAGAGGCCTGCAAACTCATAATGTGCAGAACAGTGACAAAGCAGCCTTAGAAGCTAAGGCAGTCCTTGGCTACTTTATGAGGAGGAAAGTGAGAAAATTTGACTACATTGTACCCATGGCCAGATGCATCTAAAATATTGTGGATCATCACCCATGAGTTTTCTCTGTTAAAGAAATCACAAATCAAGTCCTTTTCCCTGTCACTAGAGGAAGGAAGGACTTTGATTGTACCTTCATTGTGAAGGGTATAAAAATGGGCATTTGACCCGTTCCTGACTCACTATGTATTGATTTAATGATTAATTGATTGGGTAGGACTGTTGTGAAATAAGATGTCCTGAAAGGACCCATCTTTTTTTGTTGGCCTATTAAAGTGGGCTGGGGGGGGCGGGGTTAGTTAGAAATTCAGTCTCTCCTTTTACTTTTTTTCCCTCTCTGTACAACTAAACAGAACATAGAAGGAAGAAGAGAAGACCCGGGCAGCTAGGTGGTGCAGTGGATAGAGCACTGACGCTGGAATCAGGAGTTCCTGAGTTCAAATCCGGCCTCAGACACTTAACATTTACTAGCTGTGTGACCCTGGGCAAGTCACTTAACCCCAATTGCCTCACTAAAAAAATAAAAAAAGAAGAGAAGACCCTAGGGATTGAAAAGTTATCCTTTACCCAAATTCTACTAACAATATTTACCGCAGCCCATGTCTCTGGACTTTGAGTGCCAAAACAAGCCTTGAAAAGATGGTGGCAGACATACTCTGAACTGAATGGAACGAGTTGTTAGAAGAGTACTAAAAATTCTTGAACTCTGCCCTGAGAAGAGATCAGAATCAGCTTCAAGGTCACCTCAGGGTCACTTCCAGATTTCAGAATGCTGGGTATCATTTAGCCTTCTAGAGTATACAGAGGAAGGGCCAGAACAGTACAAGCTTCTTAACAGAGAATCATGTAGGTATAGGAGTAGCTACATAATTTGTGAAAAATATAAAGGCTTAGATTTGGCCCTACTTATTGTTACTGTAATTCAGAAAGAGCAGGTTTAACATAAAGGAAGAATTCTATTTCATAGCCACCAGGTATCATTCCTTTGGGGGCTTGGGAGGGGATCTCTGTTTACTACAAAATGCTATATGCCTTTAGAGGTATCTAAGATAAAGTAAGGTACACAGTAATGTTAGGGGGGGTTTCCTGTTTAGCAACACTGGATTGCTTTCCTTTCCAAGAGAAACCAACCTTTCAGGATGGCACTAGAAGCCCAGAGGACAGGACTTTATATCAGCTGTTTAGGGGTAACTGAATCCTTTACATAGTTTTCACATTTTTGTAAGGTAGAATAAAAATTGCCCTGTATGATCATATGAACTCTGTTACCTCCAATACAGGAATCTACACGACCTGTGGATCTTTTTATCCATGTACATAGTGGATTCATGAACCCAGTCAAATTCCCTAGTAGTAACTATGGGTGGGAATAACAGCAGCCAGAGAGAATGATTCCTGGGGGTGGCCCTAATTTTAAATCTAGTCTATAGAAGCTTAGAGTTTGAGGTCCTGGGCTCTGTGGGTTAAACTGTCAAGTTTTTGTTTTTTCTTCTAGTTAAGTATTCTTTTAAATTATTTTGTCTACAACTTTGAATTTTGATTTACATTTTAATATTAATTTCTGTAGGGGGAAAAATGTCCACTTTTAATCTTAGTAGTTTAGTTTCTATATATAAATTTTTTATATCCAACTATCCAGACCTTTTATTTCTTTGGTACAGGGAAGTCCAAGTGAGAAAACTCCTCTTATACCAATGTAGATTGGCAACGCTAGTTTTAGAGAATTTCCTGGGCACTGAAGTTATTTGAAGTTATTTCCAGAATCTTCCAGCTAGTAGTTGTCAGAAATGGGATGAGCCTAGTCCTTCATCATTCTGTGAGTAGCTTTCTAGCCTTTCTACCATGATGACTTTCTTAGGAAAAATCAATTACAAAATACAAATCCCAAAAATGTCATTTGCAATATTGAATGTATGGACTTCTTCCACCAACATGATTTCTCT
This sequence comes from Dromiciops gliroides, assembly GCF_019393635.1. NCBI lineage: Eukaryota > Metazoa > Chordata > Mammalia > Microbiotheria > Microbiotheriidae > Dromiciops > Dromiciops gliroides. Next base: position 185,649,351 of record NC_057866.1, on the reverse strand, counting down.
TCTTGGAGATGAGGAGAAATAGCATTTCTCATTGATTTTTCTCTAATGTGTAATTCCTAATTGTCTGCTGGATTTCTATAACTGTATGCTGCATTGCATTTCAAAATTCAACATGTGCATTATGGAACAGATTGTCTTTTCCCTTAAACCTTTTATCTTCTATCCTTTGTTTCTCTTGAAGACTACATGTTGTAGAAGGGGGAGGGGTCTGGAGTCAAAGGACATCTATTCAAAACCTGAGTTTGCTATGGATTTCTTGAAAAGTTCTTTAAAGTCTCTAGGGCTTTATTTCAGCATCTGCCCCACTTCATACCCTGTGAGGTCTCAAGTTCTATATCATCTTGGCCTTCTCTCCCTCTCCTCCCTTACCAATTAATTGTGGAATGTTCCTTTAACTGGCTTTTATTTGTCCTCCCAATTTTGTATCCCTGACTTCTCTAATACATTTTCCATTAAGCTGCCTCATCCCAGCTTTTATAGATAGCCACAAATCTGGCTCTAAGCTACTGTTCCTGTCTTATCCTATATTGCTTCTCTTTATCCTATCTATCTTCTAATCAGCCTATTCCCTGAACTCATCAGTGCATTCCATCTCCTGCCTCCATCCCTTTGAAAAGTTTGTCTTACACTCTAAGATCATATTATATCCTTACCCCTCCCTCTCAGAATCTTTATCTTCTTTCAATGTATACCTTGGGTGCCACCTCATTGAAGCCCGCTTGAATAGCCCTTTCTTTTTAGTGTCCTCCTCCTCCTATATTACCTTGCAGATATTTACCCACAGACATCTTGTAGCTTCTCCCAATAGAACATAACTTCCTTTAGATAGGTTTATTTTTGTCTTTGTAATGTCTGCATAGTGCCTGGCACGTTGTAAGCATTTAATAAATGGTGGTTGATATCAATTTAATCCATGGAAGCAATACCTCTTCTATCAGTTTTTCAGCTAAGAGCAAGTCAACCCCATCTATCAGTGCCATTTAATCAAGCAAGATGAGGGCAACATATCCAGAGTCTTCTCTTCTTCTCCTCTATGATTTTTCTCTCCTTTTTCACCCATCACTATGACAACCTTGCAGAATAACCATTTCTTCTCCTTATTCCAACAGAAGAGGGAAGAGGAAAAAGAAAAAAAAAATCAGCACCTGCTACCTAGGTATTAGAACAGCAAGCTTCTGGAAATTTAGGATTGGCTTTACTATAGACTGGCATTATACTGGCACTACTGTTATACTGGCAGCCTGGATCTCTCAGCACCTGGGAAAGCCAGCTGTGGTTTTAACAGCAAGAAAGAAAAACGTGTGGCAGCAAGGAAAAGGAATTATGTAGATAACACATTTGTTCATGTTTTCAAATCAAAATTGAAATGGGAGATGAGGGGAAAAATTAAGGAAAAGGAAGATGGGGAAATAGATATTAACTCACTTTCATGAATTTGAGATTTTGTTAGTCGTGATGCTCTTTTCACACAATCAGATTGATTTCCTTCTAAAATGTAGTAGAGGGTCCTCATCATTTGTCATGGTGAGAAAAATACCATCACTTGATATTAGACTATCTGTTGACAGGGCTCTCTGGATACAGCAAGCCTGGTCCTTAGAGCATCATGAAATAGTTTTCTGCTAATCTTGTGTCTGGATCCTTTTCTGCTTGGTAGGACCTTACAAAACTTAGATTTAAGAGAATCCAGAATCACTTCCATACCATGGAGAAACTATAAAGGAAGACACTAATGCAGGGCTGTCTTTTTATATGTGACTGCATTTGCACAAAACTATTCCTGGCAATTGAAATATTATAGTGATGTCTCTCCTTCAATTTAGTTGAACTTTTCTTTAACATCATTTCTATGATTTATGGTTTAATCATCTTAATGAAGGTTCAGCAGTTATTACAAGCCCAATAGTAAATGCTTTGATATTAGAGTAACACATTTGAGAAAGTTCATCAATTAAGATTGCTGGGAGCTCAGATAAGAGTAATTCAATTTGACAAACACTGTGTGTAAGACACTGGATAAGACATTACAAATACAAAGCTAAAAATGAGACAGGACCTACCTTCAAGGAACAGTGTTCTCAGGTAATACATATGAACAAAAGAAATTCACAAAAGAAAATACAGAGCAATTTCTTTTTTTTTAATACTGGTAATAATTTTTTTTTCCAGAATGAGAGCATGATAATAACTTAAGGGATCAAAAAGGGCCTATGGAGGACCATTTGTATAAAAGCATGGGAGCAGGAGATGGAATATTGTGATGTTTCAAAAGTCAGAAAGTAACTTGCAGAATCATTTCCCAAATCCTATCTAGCTTTTCTGATTCCATCTCCAATAGTCTTTCCACTATGAGATGCTGTTTATCCAGTATAGAAAACTCAACAGGATTATTAGATTAGAGGAGAAATAAAGCCCTTTATTCAGCAATATGTTTTATGAACTATCACAACAAATTTATTATCCAGGTCCCTTTGTCTTCATAGTACTAGAATATATATTCTATAGCTTCCCCTGAAGTCAGTGAAGACTAACAGTGACAATCTAAAAGCTGCTCCCTTCCCCAGCCCAGTTTTGCCAGGGGGTTAATCTAAGTGTCTCATTAGGAAGTATGAGAATCTGAAGAACCTCAGTCTTTGACTCAGTTGCTCCACATAGTCTAGTGAAGTGATGAGATTTTAAGTTCCAGATACCATTACTACCCCTCACCAAGATAATAGAGAGACCATTTAGGTCGACGGTCAACATTGTAGAGAATATTGAGAGCAGTTTGGACAAGGAGAGGTATATGAGTCATTCATTCTTCAAGACAAACAGCCTACCTTTGTAGCTTTTGAGTATTACAAGACATCAGCTTTTATGCATATTGATGACCCAGAGGACTAAATAAAAACGCTAAATGACATTTAGTATAGAGCACTCAACTTGGAATCATCAAAAAGACCTGAGTTCAGATCCTTCCTTAGACACTTACCGGCTATGCAACCATAGTCAAGTCACTGAACCTCTGTTTTGTCTTCCTCATGTGTGAAATGAGAGCTTGGATTTGATGACTTCTGAGCATCCTTCGAGCTCCAAATCTCTGATCCTCTGATGTATCCTCTGTTCCAAATCTGGAAAGCAACAGTTTAGAAATAATCATTATTATGAGACATTTCAGTCCTTAGATAATTAAGCCTTTTTGTTGTCTGTAATATACATTTATTCAGAATAGATATTTTTTTCCTCAAGGACATCAGACATATGAAACATGATGGTGCTATTCTCAGTACTTTCTTTAGCACTTTATGAACATTGGTGTATTTTGAAGCAAGTGTATTGACTTGAGTTATTGACCTTAACTATATAGTGCATTTATCTTGCAAGTGTATAAATGTTGCTATTTGTGCAGGGCTGAATCTCAGTGAGATAAACTTCATCTGCTGAGAAATATGTTTTATTTTTAAGGTGACACTGGATTTTCATAACTTTCCCCTTTCATTTTAATAGAACCCCTTATACTGAAAAGCATATGCCTCACATTTCATCATAACTTATTTTGGCCAAATTCTGATATCTACCCTGGAAATATTTTTTTTATTGATTTGTGCAATGATAATCTCCTAGGCTTCTTCTAGCTTCAAAAGTCTCTGCTTCTGTAATGTCACGGATGAATTAATACATGTCCAGAAGCCTTTAAAGACATCCATGTTTAGCTGTTTATTAAAATGGTATGCTGCATTTCACAGTGATGTTTTTGTAGCCCCAAATGTGGTACAGCTGTGAAATGTCAAGCTCTCACATTCTAAAAAAAACATTAATTCCCCAATACAGGGATTTGTATTTACAACAATTCTTTCTCAAGCATCCTTAGAATGGTTAGATGATTTTTCTCTCATATATATATATATATATATATATATGTATGTATATATATATATATACATATATATATACACACACACACACATATAGATAGATACCTTAGTGTACCCATAATCCTTGTATATAACAAATAGAGATTTGTGTAGGAAAAGTTGAGAAAAAGATGCCACTGAAGAAATGCATGGATTCATAAGATGAACAGCTTAGCATAAAAGCAGATGCTAATTCATGGATGACCTCTATGTCCCTTTCATGTCCTCTGATGTAAATAGTAAGGAACTTACAAATGGTTGTTGGTTGTATAGCATTGTATGGGCCCCACCAAGGTCTAAGTAATACAGATTGGGTGACCCCCATGTTTGATAGCACAGAGTGCTGCAGGTTCTCTCTCACCAAACATCCCCATTTTGGGGATCCTGTAAATACCAGGCTAGGTTCTTTTGTGCAGCAGGTATTCGGCACACCATTCTCAGATCTGCCTAACTTTTTCCTGAAGGGATTATTTCTCTTAGGTCTAAGGACATGATGGAACTCAAAGTAAAATGAAAAAGATCTAATGAACAGAATGCACACATTTACTTGCACTATACTCCTGCAACTGCTATTTTGAGAAACAATAATTTAAAGAATCCTCTACTACAAATTGCCTTTTACTCTTCCCCCATTTTTTCCCGTCATTGAACTTTATTGTATCTAACATCCATAGTCATGAAATACAAGATGACAAATTCCCAAACCAGAGCTCTGTAGGGCAAATCTTGTACAATCGGTTATTTGCCAGAAATTGATTGGCAGACCACAAAAGTTATGACTATACCTTTGATTTGTTTTCCACTATTTTAATCTCAGGCTTTAAACTTGTGATTGAAAGAACAGAAACATTCTGTTCATTTCGTTAACACAGTTGCAACCTAACATTAGCATTTAAAAGAATTTCTGAGTACAGCAACAGCCCATACATATTATTAGACTAGTATGATTTTCATTGAAGGGGGTATAGTTCCAATCTTTCTTCATCTAAAAAAGCTCCTGGGATTCTGGAATTATTTGCAACAGTTTCTGATTAAACTAAAGATAGAAGAGCTCAGATTTACTCCTTGCTCATTTTTTTTAATTCCTCCAATGCTGTCTTCAGACAAAGTCACCATTTTCTTGTAGAGTAATTGGCAGAATTGCTCAAGCCCCCAGGGTAAACAAATATATTCTAATATCTCACCAAGATACTGTATGCTTTGTGACATGCTGTCTTCCTGCAGAGAAGAAGATTGAATGTGATATCCTACTGCTTAATAACAATGTTTCCTTCTAATACAATTAAGAACCTTCTAGGTATAGCAGAGAATTTGCTCTTTTAAAGGCATAATTCCTAAATTTGGTCCACCATTCTTCTTCTTCACTTCTTTTGGTTTACAAAATGAAAGATCCAGATCACTGTCTGTTTAACCTTATTATTAAGACATCTGGCTTTCTTTCTTTCTTCCTTTTGATGGATGGTGCCATTGTAACTGTAATTTTCCTTCATTAATGAAGTTTAAATATGCACATTAGCATAACCACAGTATTGCTTTTGTAACTAGAAATTATACTTTTATTTTTGACAAATTATTCATTTTATATTCAGTAATATAAATAATTTTCCATGGTTGTTCAAATATAAAAGTAAATGTAATAGTGTTATGGAAGTTAAATGGAAAAGCCCCGAGTTTGTGAATCAAGAGACCAGGGTTGTCCAACTGTCTCAGACCCTCACAAACTTATAAAAGGAGAGGTTTGGGATAGATGATCCTGATGCTTCATCTAGTTCCCCAAATCATATGATACTAAAAGTTTTATGGTAAAGTAGACTGTCTCAGATGTTCTGTGTCTTTCTGTATGAGTGCTTGAGTCACAGGTCTTAGTTAATTTGAGCAAGTGATGCCATGCACACAGAGTTTCCCTCTGTGGTTTGAATATCAGGAGATGATTGGGATGCTCCAAACATGGAAGAAAAGGGCATGATCAGTCTTCTGTTTGCCTAACATGAGGAAGCAGCTAAATAAAATATTTAGAGACGGGAGAGGGTCCAAAAAAGGAGTGTGGTTCAAATATGGTTATTTAGGGTTAAAAAAAAATGTATGAATAGAAATATACTTAGAACAAAAAGAGTATTAGTTAAAACGTAGAAGAAAAACAATAATATAATACATAAGTATAACATTAGAAGTCATAACAAATATATAAAGGGTGGATAAAAAGAACTTAATAATAAGTAGCATTTACATATCACTTTAAGGTTTTTGGAATACTTATCTCATTTGATCTTCACAGTAGTCATAAGAATTAGCTGCTATTATAATTCTCATTTTAGATTTGAAGAAACAAAAGCATGGATAGTTTAAATGCTTTGAGCAGGATTACATAGTTAGTAAATACTTGTGGTGTGATTTGAACTCCTGTCTTCCTGCTTTCAAATCCAGTGTCCTTTCTACTGAACTACCTGACTTTCAACAAGCAAATGAACTAGTGTTCCTTCTGCCATGAAGCAAATTGAATTTTCTGATATCAGTAATCTGATTATCAGATATAAGATGTAGGGGCTCAATTAGCATTTTATATAAAAGATAAAAGCCTATGTGAAGAAATATAAGAACCAGAAGGGGAAAATATTGTAGAAAACATTTGAGTAAATATCAATAGAGGAAGAAGCAGAATTGATGTCATGGGAATATACTACAAACTACCCAGACAGAGGAAGGGAATAAATAATGAATTTGAGACACAGATCATAACCTAGACATGATTTAGTAGTGATAGTAATACTTTATCTGGACACCTACTGCAGCCAGAGGGAATACGCTAAGAGAATAGTGAGAAGAACCTGTCCTGAGTTCAGAGTTCAGCTTTGCCACTGACTACTTCCAAGACCTGAGCGGGGGTGGGGGGTTGGGTGGGGGGGTGGTCTTTTTGCCTCTCTGGATGTCATTTTTCCCCTCTGTAAAATGGGGTTGGGGCAGGTAAAATGGTTGACTCATAAGGTCTCAGCCAAGTCTTACTCAATATGCCTATGACAAAAGTTCTGAAACAAAATCAGCTAATAATCTTTGAGTTTTCTGAATGACAATTCCATCACCAACCGATTAGTGAAGTAGAAAGGATAGGAACCTTGGGAACAAGTGAACACTCCTTCTGAGAATATGTGCTAGAGAAGGAAAGGGAATATGGCCCTACTATGACGTGTCCTTTCTCTCTGCATATTGAACATATCTTTCCCATTGTAATGAAAGCTCTATAAGGACAGAGGTTTCATTTTCTTTTTCTTCATATTCCCTGTGCTTAGCACAATGCCAGGCACACAGTAAACATTTCAATGCTTGTTGACTGATTTACCCTGAATTCTAAGTGAGCAATTTCAAAGGGTTCAAAACAGTCAGAGTTAAAGTCAGTGGGAGAAATTAGGCCAACCAAAATTGGAATGCAAATAAAAATCTGGAGAACCAATAATATTTGGATGATAAAGGAAGGGTACAATTGTTTTAAAAGACTGTTGTGTATATACAGAAAACTAAATGTCCAAGTTAGATTTTTATAAAGACATGTAGAGAAGACAGGAGCAAGACTAAATGACAGAGCAGTGAGTACCAAGGAATAGCATGGTGTTAGTATTCTCCAGCAATGAAAGTAGGAGGACCAGCCACCATTCCAGCAAAAATATTATTTATGTTAATTATGATTATAATTAAGTGTTTATTAAAGGGACAGTCTATTGTTTGACCATTTATTGGTACTTAATTCACATTTGCTGATTGTTGCAAGGTAAGCATAGAATTCACATTGTTTTATCATTAAATAAGGGCAACTAAGGACTAAAAGTTAGCAATACCTGACTAGCAAACTCTGTACTTAGAGAAGTCATTTAAACTTGGTCACCCTCAATTTCATCATCTGTAAAATGGAAATGAGTACCATTGACTTTTTAGGTTTCTTATTAGGATAAAATGAGATAATATTTGTAGGGAGCTTTGCCAACACTATAAAAGCACTATATATGCTATTTATTAGTAGTATAAATCTTTATAATGAATGAGATTTTGGCAAAGGCTTTCATGGTGGTGGTGATGTTCTTCATTAGCCCTCATCATTATAGTCTTAGAGATATTTGATTTTAATTGTTTTATTCTGAAAAACAAAGAGAGACACTTAAATGAATACAGTAGGAGATGCTAGCTTGTAGTTTTAAAACCACCCTGGCAGCATGTTTCTTCTTCTCCTTTTTTGATTCAGAACTAAAGCTTTTGCTTTTCAAAATATAATGATGGTGACTGGAAGGTTTCCTTTTGGGTGGGACAAGGGTTAATCTTATGGAAAAGGTGACATTCAGACATTCACTCATACATTTCACTTCAGTATGGAAATGTTTGACTTGGCTGACCTTGGAGACCAATGTGAATGATTTGTTCAAATTGAATCATTTATCACATTTAAGAAAATTATGTGCAGATTTAGTTGTGCATGTTTGAAATGCTGAAGAGAAGTGGAAATACTGTGGGTTAAAAGAAACAGAGCCCAGCATGAGTTTGTAGGCAAAAAAAAAACAAAACAAACAAACAAAAAAAAAGGAGGTAAGGTTAGTGAAAAACACCAAAATTAGGGAGGTGGGGAAGAGTTGGTTAGAAAATTGGTTTTCTGATAGTTTGGCAACTGACAATGGAAGAGCCAAATTGCATGAGTGACATGAATAGTATTTCAAAGAGAAAATAGCTCTATGGGTAACATGCATTAATAAAAAAGAATTATCAGCCAAGTACTGAGAGGAATATGCAAAAGAGATAGAAACAGCAGGAAAAGGAGAGGCCTCCTAATAACAAAATTATGTTATTAATAATCTGGAGGCAGTAAGATACAGTTATTTGTTTCAAAGATTTTTTTTCCACTATGTCTCTCTCTTAAATAAGGGGAGGTTGGACGGAGAGACAGATATTTGTTTAAAAAATAAATATAACTTAATTTAATAAATTAAATTATTTTGTTTAAAGTTATTAACAAAATTAATACTAAGAGAAATGCCCTGAGTAGTCTGGGTGACTAGAAAAGGAGAGTTTGTCATAGATAAGCTTGGGCTGGGACTTATTCTGTTGGCCACATTTGCCCTTGTTTGGCCTCTTAATGGCTTAGAGTGTGGTCTGTTTTTCCTAGAAACCCTTAGGGCCTTTTCTGACCAACGGACTGACCTTCCTTCCTTCCTTCCTTCCTTCCTTCCTTCCTTCCTTCCTTCCTTCCTTCCTTCCTTCCTTCCTTCCTTCCTTCCTTCCTTCCTTCCTTCCTTCCTTCCTTCCTTCCTTCCTTCCTTCCTTCCTTCTTTCCTTCCTTCCCTCCTTCCCTCCTTCCTTCCTTCCTTCCTTCCTTCCTTCCTTCCTTCCTTCCTTCCTTCCTTCCTTCCTTCCTTCCTTCCTTCCTTCCTTCCTTCCTTCCTTCCTTCCTTCCTTCCTCCCTCCCTCCCTCCCTCCCTCCCTCCCTCCCTCCTTCCCTCCCTCCCTCCCTCCCTCCCTCCCTCCCTCCTTCCCTCCTTCCCTCCTTCCCTCCTTCCCTCCTTCCCACCCTCTCTTCATTCATTCATTCATTCATTTGTTCTGATTAAGTAAAGGAGGACATTCTTTGCCTCACTTCTTACCTAGCTTTAATCACTTGTTGAATATTAAAATATAGCTTTTGTATATGCCTGTCTCCTACAAACAAATCAGAGAACTAATCTTTAATCTCTCCTATAAAATTAATAAACAGATGAGAGAACATGGTTAAGAACCAGATTAGAGAATTTAATAATTCCTACAAGACAAACCAGATCAGAAAACAGACAGAAAAAAACTCCATAATATTAATTTAATATTTTGTCCCAAGGAGAAAGATATAACACATGATGATGTGTGGAATCTCCCATCCTAAGAGAGAAGCCTGAGCTCCTCACAGTCTAAGTAAGGGTTTTTAGAGTTTCTTTTCCCATGGTTTACAGAATAACTTCATTGGCATGATACAGATCAACCCATTACAAATGTATATTGGTTAAACAATACAAATCAGTTTAACAGCTCAACTTAAAGCAGATGCTGTGGATAGATAGGTGGGAACAGGAAGGGTGTTTATCAAAGAAAAGGAGGTGTCTTTTTTTTCCCTTCCTGGGGAAAGAAGATAGTGAATGGGAATTTCAAAGGGACATTTGAGTTTGTTTATTCTCTTGGGGAAAGTAAATAGGGACTGTTTGATTCACTTTGAAGTCTTTGAGCAAAGGACATTTTGCTCCTATTAATCCAGGGTCCCATAAAAAATACTTTTGGATAATAATGTACCTTCATTAAATCCAAGTGATCCAATATAGTCATATTAACACATTGAATGGGCATTTCCTCAGGCAAACTGAGACCTGAGGAAGACCTCAGCTTCAAAAAGCCAAGTTCTCCCACTGCATTTGGGGCTATCCTGATCTATTTCTTGCCACTGTATCCAGATGGCTTTGTAGGAGAGAGTGAAGCTGGTGACTGCACAGCCCTACCTCACTTCAATCCAATTCACTTCACATCACAACATCACCTCCAAATGTTATGATCCTCTGAGAGGACTAAGGACAAAGGGAATGAGAGGACTGGAGGCAGGAACTAAAGATGGAGTTATAAAGGGTTTGACTTAAGTTTTGGATCAGCACATTGTAAAATTGCATCTCAATAAAAAATAATAATAAGATAGACACATATGTGATGGACTCTAGAAAGGGACTTGACTTCAGTAAACATAAGGCAGAAATGGGAGTGTGATAAGGCCTGGGACTGGGACTTCACTGGTATAAGTAAATATCTAGAAGGAACTTGGCACTTACTCTGAAACTCATAGTCTTAGAGTATTGAACACTCCAAACACTGAGAGGTTCAATAACTTGCCCAGAGTTATAGGACTTGAACCCAGTTCTTTCTGCCTCTGGAAGAAAGAACTAGAATGTTTAACTAAGAAGCTGAGCATCCACCCTGCCCAGTGCCAGCCACTTCAATAGCAGGAATAATAATGAGCTTGTTTCTGTTTGTCAAATACTAATACAAGATCCTTATTTTCATGCACATTCTAGTCATAAAATACCCTCTGTTGGAATTGTTAAAAGTGAAATAGAGTTGAGGTAAAGTGACATATGTTTGTCACTTTATGTCTTTAGGTTTTGTTAGGGTCCGAGGAATGAAAGAAACAGCAAGGAGGCCATACATAACCTCTGTAATATCTTATATGTCACTGTTTATGAGCAAATTGTGGTTGGCAACATTCTTTAACCTACTTGAAATGTGAAATACAGGACATATCTATATATCTATCTATAGATATAGATAGATACATAGATATATACACACATGTGTATATAAGTATTTAAGTACATATTGCTTTCCTTATTAAAGTGTAAGTTCTTTGAAGGCTAACTTTTGGGGGGGGGGCAATGAGGGTTAAGTGACGTGCCCAGGGTCACACAGCTAGTAAGTGTCAGGTGTCTGAGGCTAAATTTGAACTCAGGTCCTCCTGAATCCAGGGCTGGTGCTTTATCCACTGTGCAGCCTTGCTGCCCCGGCTAACATTCTTTTGCTAAGTGTCTTTGTATCCCTAGTGTTTAGCATAGTGCGTGGAACTGAGTAAGCACTTAAATTCTTGATTGATTGATTGGAATGAGTTCTTTTGAGAGGCTGTGGCTTCTCCCTGCTCAGAGGTTATCAGGCAAAGGGGGGCTAACCACTTGACAGATATTCTTTAAAAGTAATGTCTAGTCAGATAAAAGTTAATCTAAATGGCCTCTGAGGTCCCTTAAAAGTTTGCTATTATAAAATAGATGGTGGTGAGACTGATGATGATTCTGGGAAATGAAGGCCATGGCATGCAAATTCTTTATCTGAAATACTTCGTAAATAGTTTTTTTTTCTAATTGCCATTGTTTTTCATTATTATTCATTTTGAGAGAAAAGACTGAGTTATTGATGTGAAATACAGCTAAATCCTACCTCCCTACTTTCAAGTTATTTTCTACTGAGTTTCAATCAATTTTAAGATATAACAGGGACTACAAAGAGTACCACACTTCTATCTGAAGAGTAGTAGTTTGAACACAGGAAGAAAGGGAGCTATATAGGAATGTGAACTCTTAGCATTATGAAATGATGTTTGTTAAGTGCAATGGACATACATTGTTTGTATGTAAATGATAAACCAAACTGCTTTCTTATTGCCCATTTTATATATTATCTCATTTAGTCCTCATAAAAACCCTGTAAGGTAGTTCTTATAGGAATATTATCCTGATTTGGTTACATGACCTTAGGCTAATGAGTGTCAAAGATAGGACCAGCACCATGGTAATCTTGACTTTAAATCCAGTAATTAATTTCAACATATTTGACCTCTTGAGAGAAGGATAAAGCTAATAGAATGACAATAACACTGTCTCTTAAGCCATTTGTCTCCTCTGAACCACACAATCTGAAAGACTTAAGAATACTGATCAACAAGATAATCAACCATGATTCCAGGCGACTGATGAAGAAGGTTGCTTACATTATGACAGAGAGAAAACGGATTAATATATAAAATGAGAAATGCATTCATGGAGATGACCTGAGTTTGTTTATAAGATGCAAGGGTCCTTTCTTCCTTTCTTCCTTCCTTTTTCATGTGTAGGAAGGAGAAAATAAAATAAATGGTTGATTATATTTTGAAAAAAATATTTAAAAATTTAAGTGCAGACAGGGTATTGATGTGAGACAATAATTGGACTCAATATGATTTCTTTTAAAAAATTCCCTGGGTTTCTTTCCTAATCACTTTTCTTCAAGAAAAGAAGCTGACATTTATTGAATAATGGCTTTCTTCCCTCAGGGCAGAGTGACCTCTAGCAAAAATACTACTAAATCTTCTAGGAAAGACAATCCCAAATCTCTAAGAACATGCAACTCATTGGAGATTCTATCATGCATACATGCTTCAGTGTCTAGGGACCTCTTGTGCTCAAGCTTGAATGTGACAAAAAACTTCAAGTAGAATTCTGAGCACATTTGTTGTACTCAAAAAATCCCCAAAAAACAAAACAAAAAACCCCCAAACAACTGAGATGCCATAGAGGGACCTAGAAGTATCATAAATATATCTGGGAAATGGAACATAAAACATCACCTTAAACTACTCTCCTCCACCTCCCCAGCTTGCCCTTTTTTGTATTATTTACAATCTGTGAAAAATTTTTTAAAAAATAGTCCTCAATAGTTTGGAATCGCTGGTTATTATTGAGTTTCAGGAATTGACAAGCAATCAGTGAGAAATGTTTATGTGTAAGAAGGATTGATCAGGGTAGTTTCCCTGATCAGTTTTATTAGTCTATATATTCCCTGTAGTGTTTGACCTTATATTTTTCCACAGTATAATCAAATGGCACTTGGTTAAGCGAATAAAGACATTTCCTGATGATTTATAGGAATTGGGGCTGCCCCTAAGGTAATTAGTTAGCTGGGACTTATAGGAGGATGGATGCTGGTCAGAGGAACCACCCTTCAATGACAACCTATCTTTAAAAAACAAAAACTGAAAGACTGATCTTATGCTTTTGCCTTGCTTTTTATCACATAGTCCCTTTTATTCTTCTCCAAAAGTATAACAGAATTGGGAAAGGGATTTAAACACACAAGCACATAAACATACACACACGTCCACCCAAAGAACTGTTATTGGTGCTTTGGAACAAAAGCAAATGCAGAAACAGGAATGCTTTCTGACTAATCCTGGGAATACAGTTACAAAGAATGGAAATTCCCAACAGGGAAAACAGCAGTAACCAGCATAGTATCACGCATGCCTTTAGAAGTACCTGACAGAAGCAAGATGTGGGTTTGTTCACGAACAATGCTCCTGAACCTCAATTGGCTTTCTCTGCCAAGGAAGAGAGATCTTGATTTCTTAGGGCTCATAATCCCAGAATCTATACTTCTGGCCAGAGAAACATGATTTATTGTGCAGTTCCAGTGTTGGAGGTTGTCTTGAGAGTAACCCTGGGTTCTAGATTTGGGAATAAGGCCCTCTAGATAGAAAAGGGTAGTTCTTGAGCCACATGAAGGTTAGAGAAAGAAAAGAATCATCTACGTGCACCCTAAAATGCAGGAGCAGAAGACTGATATTTTGCTGCATGTTTTCGCCTATTACCTCCAGGACCAAAAACACATTTCTCCGTTTGACATTTAAATCCCTTCACAACCTCGTCCCTTCCTACCTTTCTTCTCTTATTATACTATTCTCCTCTACATACTCTACCAGATACACTGGCATTATTTCATGTACACAACAGTTCATTTCCCCCATTCTGTCTCTGCCCTGGCTGGCCCCCATCTCTGAAATGTAATCTCTCTTCACTTATATATACCTTCACTGGCCTCCTCAAGACTTAGCTTAAACCTCAACTTCTCCAAGAAGCTTCATAGGGTATGAGACATACACATCTTTCTGTAGTCATTTCCAAATGCTCTACATTGACTGACCCACTTTTTTCAATAAGAGCCCCCAAACTAATCATTTTCGCATTTGAGCAAAGCAAGCTGTACTAAACAGAAGGAGTCAAGGGCAGGGGGGAAGACAAGTTAAAAAGGGCAAATAATTTCCTGAAGTGGTAGAGCTTGTTGTTGTCCAATCGTTTCACTTGTGTTTGACTCTTTGTGACACTATTTGAAATTTTCTTGGCAAAGAAACTGGAGCAATTTTCATTTCCTTCTCCATCTTGTATTACAGATGGGGAAACTGAGGCAACTAGGGTAAAATGACTAGCCCAAGTTCACACAGCTAGTAAATGTCTAAGTCTGGATTTGAACTCATGAAGATGAGTCTTCCTAATTCCAAGCCCAATATTTTAGCCACTCTACCACCTAACTGCCCCAAGCAGAACTGAGGAGAATGCTATTTTGGTTAGGTGCCATGGTATAAGAACAGGGTATTAAGAACAATATGGATTAAATCATTATCTCTGAGTAGATGATTCTTAGATCTATATACCAATCACCACTCTTTCTGCTGAGCTCCTGTCCTGCATCACCAATTGTCAGCTGAATATTTCTACCTAGACATCCCCGAGGTACCTCAAGCCCAAAATAACAAAAACTAAACTCTTCATCTTTTCCCCCAAACTCACTCCTCCTAACTTTACTGTTGTGAAAAGGTTTGCAATTTGGGAGTCATTCTTGACTTTTCAATTTCCTTTTACCCCCATATGCAATCAGTTGTCTAATGCTGTCCATTTTACCCCCACCATATTTCTCATAGCCATAACCCTATATATTAAGTACTCAGCAAGTTTCACCTAGACTATTTCAATAGTCTTTTAATTGTTTTCACAGCCTCCATTATCTCCCTTCTCCAATGTGTCTTCCATTCAGCTGTCAAGGTGATGGTCCTAAATTACAGGTCTGGCCATTTCACTGTTCTGCTCAATAAACTCATAGCCCTCTATTATTTACTAGAATCGAATACAAACTCTTATATTTGGCAGGTTCTATCCTGCCTCTCCAGACTTTTTTTCACACCACTCCCTATCACGCAATTTACATTTGAACAAAATTGACCTTTCTTGTACACACCATTCTATCAGCCACGTCTATACCAAGAATGTAATCCCTTCTCATCTCTACCTCTGGGAGTCCTTTGCTCCCTTCAAAGTACTACTCCTTTTCTTGTGTAGACATCTTATTTACTAAAAGGGACAGAAAATGAACACTTTGAAACTCAGAGGAAAGCACAAATTGGACAGAGAGAGGAAAGTAGCCCTTCAGATAAAAATTCTGAAAAAAATCATACAGTCCTTAGGACTGAGACAAGGAAGCAGCCCAGGGAAGCTCTGCAGATGATAAACTTGGACATCTGTTACCCAAGAGTTTACTTCTGCTGAACAGTCACAGAAGCAGAGAAACAATTTCATCCAGCAAGATAGTGGAAGGGCCCAGAAGTGAAGCAGCAGGTCTCATGTGGCACACCATGTGCTCTAAATAGCCACAGATATTTAGGACCTCAGACTACAGTCATGAGTTGCCCTTGCATAGTTTTCCCTACTTCCATGACTCACCCAACCCACCAAATATTGTGTGTATTGCTAGAAGAATGTGAATCAAGTTTATAGGGCCTTCCTAACTCTAAGATTAGTTTTTATCCAGTAGGTCATGTTGCCTCCCTACATAGACATAAGTGGTATCTTTCTTTTATAGTTGAGGTTACTGAGGATCAAAGAACTGAAGTGACTCTCCAAAGGCCACCAATTTAATAAGCATCTGAATCCGAATTTGAGGATTCTCTCCAATCCCAGTATTCCTTACTACTACTCCATGCTTCCTCTAATAAACACTTCAGTTGGGATCACAGTGGGATCCCAGCTTTCAAGCTGGAAGGAAACTGAGGAGCTATCACGTTCAATCCTCTCATTTTACAGATGAGAAAACCAAAGCATAGACAGATTAAATGACTTGTCTGGACTCATTTAGCTAGTACATATCTGAAGCAGAATTTTTCACTGGTGACATCTTTTACAATCCTTCTCTCATCTAATTGCTCATTTATAAATGTGATATGTTGGCAATTATAGATAAATAAAAATTTCAATTTGATAGACCTAACCCCCTGCCCCCATTAACATTTATGTAATTATTTAATTTTATTTTCTCTCGTCACTTTGTATATGGCGTAGAGATTGATGTAGTAATATTTTGTGTATCTAAAGATTATTATTACTATATCCTTAATCTCCCTTTCCAAGCTTGCTACATATTATCCGCCATCACATATTTCATTTTACAGATAAGCTGGTCTTTCTGATCAAGGACATCAAGCTCCTTTTCTGTGCCTTTGTACAGCTTTTCTCCTATGGGTCAAAGAATTTCCTTCTCACCTCTATTTTGTACAATCTGTAGTTTCCTTCAAAGTCCAGCTTACTTGCTGTGTCCATGAATCTATTCCTGATCTTTCCATCTCTTAGTACCTTCATTTCACTTAAAACTTTGCATATTTTGTGTGGGTATATTTTGCCTTTGATGGCTAAGGCTTGTTAGGGCCTGGCACTCTTTTATATGTCTCTTTTTTGTGTGCTTGGCACTGGCTATCAATCCATAGGGGGAGGCAAGTCAGGAGCCTAGATTTCTATGGCAAAGTCACTGTCTCCTATGATTCTAGAAGGGAAATTTAGGCTGGTTCTAAGTGTCCATCAGGTTGGGAATTCTCATTATTTGGCATGTGTCCTAGTCTCTGTACAGATGCAAAGGTGGCCTTCAGTCTTTAGCACGAGGCTAAATTGAGGATATAGGCCATCGCTTATTATAGTTCACTGGAAAGTAGGCACTTGCTATTAAATAAGCCATTTGGAATATTAGCTACCCAAGAGAGCATGTCTACAATAATTACCCCCAATTCAGTGACTTTCAAAATCTAGGTTTTACTTATGTTGGAAGCTCAAAAGGATAAACAGTTATCTTCTCTCCATGACTTATTTCACTACAATGCATATTGTTGTTTAATGAATGAGTTTTCAATGATTGGAAAATGAGATACTTAACAATCTTGAATATATTTGTTTTTCTGAGCTTTCCAAATGAAACATATATTGATCCACTTACTGCAGCTCATCTACTCTGTTTATTTCTTCATAGAAAAAGAAGAATGGAGAGCTTAGGCAATTATGCAGGTAATCTAGACAGAATAAACAACTGCTATGTAGGGATATAGCAAGACAGAAAAGAGGGGCTGATGATGGATTCAAAATATAGCTTTCCACAACTTTACCAAGAAACACATTTATTTTCCATTTCCTTTGTTTATGGGATATAGAAGTTAAATATTTAATGGCAAAACTCCTAAATTTTTAATTCTTTGCAATAATATGCAAGAAGTACAATGGATATAGAAATGGCCTTGGTGGCAGTAAGATCTGGGTTCAAGACCGACCTCTGACACATACAACTTTAGGACCCTGTCCTAGCCCCAAAAGATTAAAATTTAATTGGACAATGTTTAATATTTAAAAAAAAATAAAAATATGATATAGCATAATGTTAATTTGTGATTTTCTAAGTCAACACATGAATCACAGGGAATCGTTTTTATGGGAATTCGACACCACTGATCTAGGCAACTTGCCAAGACTCTTAAATTGCTAACTTCCATTGGTAGACTCTCCTCAATGATTATTCCCTGTATCAGTGATATCATGGGTCTAGGCCCTGTCATTGGCCCTTTGTAAATGACTGCTTGTCTGTATCTTAGCATAAAAAAGTTCACAGAATCATAGCATTTTTAGATTTGGAAATGATTTTGTAAAAAATTCTGGTATAATCCCTTGGCTATAGAAGGAAAATCCAGTAACTTAGACAGTTACACAGCTTGGCAGGATGGAATGAGCATGTAATTGAGAAGCAGAAGGCACTGATTTGAAACCTGGTTTCACTACATACTAATTGATTAAATCTGAACAAGTCATTTAATATCTCTGAGCATCAATTTCCTATTTATAAAGTGGAGATAATAATATATGCATTATCTAACTCATTCTTGTGACAAAAGTTCTTTGTATACGTAAAACACAATAGGAAAAAAAATTTTAAAAATGAGTCTTTATCTCTTGGTGCCTTGGTGCCTTAGTTTACCCCTAATTTCAAAATGAAAGAATTGGGCTAAATGATATCTCAAGTAGTCTCATAGTTTTAGAAGTAAAGGGACTTTTGGGACTTTCAGGGCAGCTAGGTGGCACAATGGATAAAGCACCGGCCCTGGATTCAGGAGGACCTGAGTTCAAATCCGGCCTCAGACACTTAACACTTACTAGCTGTGTGACCCTGGGCAAGTCACTTAACCGCAATTGCCTCACTAAAAAAAAGGAAAGGGACTTTAGAAACTATCTAGTTTAACTCTCATTTTATAGATGAGGAAACTGAAGCCCAGGGAATTCTATGAAGTGACTTGTTCAGTGTTATACATATTGTAACAGGTGGAACTGGGATTTGAACCTACATTCTTTTTCTCTGAATCCTATTCTCTTGTCACTTCCTAGAGCTCAAAAAGCCGAGATCTTAGACTAAGAAGTAGCAGTAACATAAATCCCAGTCTCATCATCTCTCTTTATCCAAGAAGATGCCTATTAATAATTTCTTCCTACATGTGCTTTTCTCCTCTCAGAAAACAAATCATATACTCAGCCAGTGTTAGACATCTGGTAGCCAACATCACCCAGAAAAGAAAATAGGAATAACACGTAAACATACATACGTACTTATGTATATATGTATGTATGTGTATATAGATAAATAAGAATATCTATACACACAGAGAAATGAATTGAAATCATAAACAGCAATAGGCAGAAGGCATAGCAGGAAAACAATTATACAGGCAAATGCTTCAGAAACTGGGGATCTACAGAAGCTGAAGGGATTAACACAGGAAAAAATAAAACTGGAAAAGAGGTGCCAGACACCAAGAGCTATAGATGAATAACTAAGGCAATTCATTTCCTGAGCCCACAACTTTTATATATGTCTTTTGCTAAAACACTAACAAGTGCCTAAGCAAGAGATTTGCAGGTAGAGATAAGTGACTGATATAAAATGTGAGGGAAGGAAGGAGAGACAAATAATGTCTCGATGTAGTCTGACCTTATTTATTCTATATTGTGGTAGACAGAAGAGCTTAGGAGGTGAGAATCAGGATTTTATATGAAGGAGAGAAGCATCCATGATTTTATGCAAGAGATGGAGAAGCCCTCTTCTTTTTCAAGGTTGGTTGAGTTACTCAAGCATAAACACAGCTAAACATTTACTACAGAGAACAAAAGCAAGACCACAAGTGTTTATTGTCTGGGGTTTGGATGGCGGGGGGAGGGAGAAGGGGAATCTGGTCTCAAACACTTACTAGCTATGTGACCTTGAATGAGTCATTTGACATCTGTATGCCTCAGTTCCCTCAACTGTAAAAGAGAGATACTAATAGCACCTACCTTTCAGGATTGGCGTGAAGATCAAATGAGATAATAACTGGAAAGTACTTAGTATGATGTATATCACATAGTGCTATAAAAATTTTAGTTATTATTATTGTTAATAATAATAATAATAATTTCGTTATTATCCTGATCACATTGGGCTGCTGCTGCACTTGTCTTATTATACCTCTCTTATATTGCCTTTAGTTCAGTTAGGAAAGTGACATTGCTGAAAGCAAAAAAATTTGAAGAGAAAATCCTAGAGTCTAGAATGTTGTCACTTAGGAGGATAATTGGGCTTGATGCATCATGATACAGCAGAATGCTTTCTATTGTAAGCCCTACTTTGTATTTATTCAGTGTCGTGTTAAAAAAAAAAATCATAGTCTGTAACTCTGACAGTAGGAAATGACTATCTTTCATTGCATAATCAGAATAATGAATTATGTCTATAAGAATATTCATGGAATCATTTACATATTGGAGTTAAAATTGAAATTGCAGCAACTGTGAATCTTCTAGAATGTCTTTCCTTTTCAAAAATATCTGCTATTTTAAGTACTTAAATTATTTATGATCGAATTATATATAGTATCACCCTCTCAGTCAGTGTCAGACATCTGGTAGCCTCTATCATCCAGAAAACCAAATAGCAGCAAAACCTAAATGGAAACTAAAAATCCCCTAAGTATGAGTACAATTGGAAATAATAGAGAAGTAAAATACAAGTATAAAGATTAAGGAAAACATGGATAAGTTATTTTTGGTATGAACTTTTATTAGGGAAACAAAAACTCCAGGGTACGGTTGTCCCCATAGCTCAGTGGGTAAATGGCAGAATATTTGTTTGAGGAGCTGTGAATTTTTCTGAAGGGCAGCTTCAACATTTCACAATAAATTGTGGCATTAGGAGGCCACATATATCAGGTGAGCAGCAATCAGAAAAAAAAATCAGGAAACTGTTATTTGGCAGCTAAATCCTGGATATCCCATCTTTCTCTGAAACAACTTACCATATGGATGAATTTAGTATATTTGGGGTGGCCGGAATTGTCTTTATCTACCCGGTTACATCCATGCAAAGGTTTAAACTGAACTCAGGCTTTCTGATTGAATTCATAGCTGGAATTTTTTTCTATGCATTTATGGCTCCCATTAAATAGATCCTTTGATAATTAGAAAAATGTACTCCTCCCAAAGCTTTCAAAAGCATTACACATTGACAAGTTGCTCCCCAGGGCATAATCAAACACATGACAATCCATTTAAAAAATCCTATTTAGTTTGTGCATATTTATACATTCCATGAAAGAAAATATCAAAATGCTATACTTAAAGGAAGATGCCCAAGACAGTAAAGTCAATCATCCTCTCACCTTACCAGTGTTGGCTCATTGATTCAATCTTCTGGAACATAGCACAATACATATCATAGATTGATGAGATCATAGACTCCCTGAGTTCTCTTTCAGACCTTAAAGAAGCAAAAGCCCTAATTTTGCTGATAATGAATGAGTCATTTGACATCTGTATGCCTCAGTTCCAAATACCAAAGAAGTTTCCTTTTCCTTTGGGTAAAAAACAAAACAAAACAAAAAAATGAGCAACAACAACAACCTAATGATTGGCAGAATTGGGACTAGATGTCCATCTTCTTTATTCTTTGACAAGGCCCATTATCACTATACTATACTGTCCCTCTAAGTTATTTTCACATATTATTTTATGAAAATGCTAATCTGTCAGGTTGTACCATAGAGTAATGGCAACCTTTCTCAATACCATTGGTGGTACGTTATATATTTAGTATTCTTTTAAAAAATAATGAGGCTGGGGCAGCTAGGTGGCAAAGTGGATAAAGCACCAGCCCTGGATTCAGGAGTACCTGAGTTCAAATCCGGCCTCAGACACCTGACACTTACTAGCTGTGTGACCTTGGGCAAGTCACTTAACCCCCATTGCCCTGCAAAAAAAAATGATAATGAGGTTTTTGAAAAATAATGTGGTTTGTGTTTATAAAAGTACCTTTCTAATGAAGATATAGACTGTGAGAGCTCTAAAGGTCTCTCTCAGAATAAGTAAAATTCTCAAAAGGGTAAGGTGTATTCTTCCTTTGTAGTTAACCAACAATGACAGAGCCATGAATGGATTGGAACTTCCAAAGAGGTTGGACTTGATGGATTTTGAAGATGATGGTGACAATGGTGGTGATGATGGTGATGATAATCATGATGGAGAAATAACAGATGATATTCTGAGAGTTTCTTACTAGTCAAACAATGGTGATAATGACATCAATGAACATGTATGTGAACTTATATAAGTCACAATCTCCCTGGTCCTCAGTTTTTCGTCTCATCAATAAGGAGGTTGGATTAGATGACTCTAGATGTGTCTTCCAGCTTTAGCTCTATTCTCTTATGTTCCTAGGAATATTAATTAGAGGGAATGAAAACAATTAGGCAGAAAGATGTTTTAGCTTTGGTTTGAATAATAATATTTTGGAAGAAGCACAAATATAACTCTCCTCTGGATGTCATGCATCCCTACTTCACAGCACTGGATGTAAGATAGTACTCTTGACTGGTCTCTACTTTATGAGAAGGCAGCCAGAAGAGTTTACAAACATTTGGTAAACTACTCAGTGTCAGGCACCACACTAGGGAGCATGTGTACCATGATAAAAATAATATATATATATATATATATATATATATATATATATATATTTTATTTTTAAGAAGTTTACTTGGGGAGAGCTATATGCAGAAATATAAGCACATACAAAGTATATGGTGAATAAATGGAAAGTAATCTCAGGCAGAAAGAGAGAGAGAGCTCTTGCTTCTGGCAAGAAAGAATTCCTGTAGGAAATGAACCCTGAGTTTTCCATGAAGGAACATAGGAATTCTGTGAAGCTTTAGCAAGGAGACAGTTCTCAACATGAGGAAGCAGGCTGTACCAAGACATGGAGGTAGGATATGGAATATTGTTTATAGGAAAGTACAACTAGGTCAGTTTTGATGGTGTATAAGAATGCATGAGAAAGGAAGTTATGTGAGGTAAGTCTGGAAATATGGAGCAGAACCAAATTATGGAATGTATATGTTTTATTCTGGAGGAAATAGCTTCTCTCAGAAAGTAACATTGTCAGAGAAGCCCTTTAGGAAAATCAATTGTACATCTAGGTGAAATGTCATTGTTATTGCCAAATTCCCAAGTGGGATATGGTACGTAGAATGCTTTGTAGTGGTAAAAATTTAGAAGTGGCTATAGATTAAAAAAAAAAAAACGTAACATACTGGAAATAATTCTGTCTCTGTGGGGGAAAAATATATGAAATAAGATTAACAATATTCTCATGAACCTACCAGAAACCCGGGTTTTACGTGTTGCAGACTAATCATCACCTCAGAGAATCATGTGGAAGAAAATGAGGAATTAACATTAATAAAAAGAATGCTGTATTTCTTAGGTGTCTCATGTTATATTCCATTAATTAAAATTAAAATATCTAAAACATTTTAAAAAATTTAAAAAGTAAAGTGTCAATAAAACTTGAAAAAAGGAAAAAAGGAATATTGTATATACTGATTATCTATATGTAGGGATATATGGGTATATATGCTGATTAAGTGACTTATCTATGGTCACACAGCCAGTGTATTCTATAGGTAGGCCTTGAATTCCTTTCTTCTTCACTTGAAGCCAAGCTCTTTAGCAGTATATCATGATGCTCCTCTTTTTATATGTATGCACAAGAGGAATGATATGGTATCATGTCTAGGAAGCCACAGACACACATGGATACAGACTCATATACATATCTATGTATACATATATATGCATATGTGTGTATATGTGGGATTCAGTCTTCCTGAAGCATGGAGACTATCACGTGGCCTTTCTGGGATCAGAAAGGGCTGGATTCTGTCAGGTGTTATTATTATTATTTAAATTTTTTTTTTTTTTGTGGGGCAGTGGGGGTTAAGTGACTTGCCCAGGGTCACATAGCTAGTAAGTGTCAAGTGTCTGAGGCCGGATTTGAACTCAGGAACTCCTGAATCCAGGGCCAGTGCTTTATCCATTGCGCCACCTAGCTGCCCCAGGGTGTTATTATTGAAAAGCTGTTTTCATTGCCAGTTTGCCCATAATAATTTCTTTGGCTGTTGCTGACTATAACTCCCTGATTCCCCTGATCAATTTATCTCTTTGCTTCCTAGGATTTGATACCAGCATTTTGCCTATTTGTAAGGACTCCCTTGGTTGGATGTTTAACCGCCTTGATACAAACTATGATCTCCTACTGGATCAGTCAGAGCTTGGCAGCATCTATCTAGACAAGAATGAACCATGCACCAAAGCATTCTTCAATTCTTGTGACACATACAAAGACAGTCTGATATCAAACAATGAGTGGTGCTACTGCTTCCAAAGACAGCAAGGTAAGGGACGAGCATAACTCCTAGGTGCAAATGTTTGGCCCTCATCTACACCTTCACCTGGGTCATGGCGCTATAAAGATTACAGTGTATTATAAGTTTCAGTGACAGTTGGCCATTGACTCTTTAGCCTTTGACCTATATTGAAAAGAGTAATAAGTAGCTGCACAGGAGATATAGGAAATGCTAAATAAAATGTAAAATAATAATTAATATTTTATATTAATATACTTCATTATGCTTTCTACCATGAACCCCCCTCAAAGAAGCCAGAAAGATATGAGGACCTATTTTTTAAAAGTCATTAAATTCTCTTTCTCGCTCTGTTTTGCCCACAGTATAAAATAAATGCTGCTTTTTTATCGCTATGCTGAGGAGTTTTAATGTTCTTTTTTGTGATCCTATTAAATGAGCTGAGTGAACCACAACATTCTCCATAAAGTTATCTGCACTCATTGGCTTTAAAATGACTTGACTGCTTCTAATGTTGCTATGATAATTTGCCTTTTTTGGGGGGAGGGGGTGGGAGGATAGTGGAATATCTAGTGACAGGGAAACTATTTAATCTCAGAAAAGAAACAGGCTCAGTACAGTACGGTAAGAAGTGTGTTTAGACTTCTTGCCTGCCACTTTAGTGGCGCGAACACACACACACACACACACACACACACACACACACACACACACACACACACACACACAAAACAGTTGTCAACCTCATTCAATTCAACAGACATATATGAAGCCCCTTCTATAACACTGTCGGCCAGACGACAAGCATGCAAAAAGTTCATCATACTTAGCAACAAAGAGTTTACATTTTACTGGGGGCAATGACATATACATTGATAAATTATCTATATGTACCTATCTATATGTGCATCTGTTCCCCCCCACCAAGACACATGCACATGGATCCATTTCCTTATCTAAAGCTCAGCTAGAGTGCTACATCTAGCATGGAACATTTCCTAACTATCTAAGCCTCTCGTGCCCCGCTTGTCAAAATGTTATCTATTTACTTTGCATAGATTCTGTATCTACTTATATGCTATCCTGTTGCATCATCCAATAAACTATAAGTACCTGTCTGTGGTTTACCAAAAATCATTCTAGTTAATGGAGATACAAATAGAAAGTTTGGAAAAATCTCTACTTGTTTCAGTTTTACTTATAGAGTCACCTACTCCTGGTACCTTATAAGCACTTAATAGATGCCTGTGGATTGATTGATTGATTGGTAACAGTCAGAAAAAAGTAAGTCCATGGGCAGATTTAAATTCAGGAATGCTGAGCACTGAGATTCATGCTGAGGTAGAAGAAAATATCAAAAGTTTTCAAATGATGTCACAGGAAACCAAATGCGCCATAATCTGGGTCTCAAATCTCATTTCAGAGTTTTCATGAAAAAAAAAATGTGAAAAGCTCTTGTAGGATACCCCTGCTATCAGTTATGTTTTTATGTCATGAATATTTCTTGGCATGTCCAAACCACAGCAAACTGCTAGTGCCACAAAATTCGTGCTAAACCCTAGAAAACCGATAAACTGTACATCATTTGAATATATTACAATTTTACATGATCATCTCTCTTCCATAGAGTATTAATAATGGCATAATGATTAGTGAGCCAATGATTATACATAAAGGGATCAATACTGCTTCAGTGATGTTTAGAGAGGCGATTTACATTAGTAAAATCCCTTAAATCACACAGACAGCCCACCATAATGGATTTGTATTGCATATGTCTTTTGGGGGTGTAATTTTATAGCTCTCTCCAACTACAGGATTATTTCAGTGAGTACTATTGACAGACAATATTGAAAGGAATGTCAGAACTAAACTTACATACCATAAAAATGATATGTTGTCCTTATATTTATGGTCATCATTAATATTTTAAAATTTCAAGGTGGATTCAGGTATTTTACAGTGTTGTCATGCCTGAGTCATTGATCTATACAAATAGACAGAGATGTTCTTCATGAGCTATTTCAACAGTATAGCCACTTTGGTTATATTGACCAAAGGTTCATAAAGCAATGCTTCCCATGCGTTCTTCAATATCCTCTCAGTGTGCTTTACGTAAGATAAATACCTTACCAGTCACATGAAGATTACCTCTTCCAGACCATTTATGCGTGAGGACATAATTTATTTAATGATACCCCAGTGGACTGAAAAAGTTTATGTTCCTCCTAAAATGCATGGGAAAATCCGACTCATTACCTACCTTACTTTTATCTACTAGACAAAGTTATAAAAGACGTTTTTAAGATAATTGAGTAAGCCTCTCATCACCTTCTCATTTCCACAAGAACTCCTTTTAGTTAAGTAAAGTATTCATTTTAAAATGGAGCATTCATGCTATTTATAAATGACAAGGCCAATTTAAAAAATTTGTCACCTCATAAAGGAATGATTCTCATTATTATCCACCTACCCCATAAAGAATTCTCTGACCTACTACTTTTTTTTACAAAGACTTAGTTGTTAGCAAATGGAAGATGGTTTCAAATTGTAATTAGAGTGTTGAAGGCCAAGGATATGAGTTCAAATACTAATATTCCTGCCACATATTCCCTGCATTATCTGGGGTAGGTCACTAAACCATTCAGCCTCTCAATTTCTAGTGATAAAATAGCGAGTTGAACTAATTGACCCAGCTAGATGTAAATCTATCATTATCTGATCGGACACAAAATTAGTCACACATGAATAAGATATGAAATAGAAAATACTTCAAGGAATTGATACTTGAAAATGATAAATTCATAATTTGAATAGGTAAGAATAAAATATTAAAATATACATTTTTCAGGGAAAACTGGTTCAAATTTGGGATTTCTTTGCTTACTAGTCTAAGAGGAGAGCATAAAATATCAGTAGCATAAATATATATGTGTGTGTATGTGTATAAGTATATGTGTGTGTGTGTGTGTGTGTTTCCTACACACAAACACATAACTGTGACCTTAACATCTGGACTCTGTTACATAATCTATATATCAAACCCTTAAAGACTAAGAAGGAGTATCATTTAGTTAATAGGAGGTTAACTAGAGGTATCCTGGGATTTTTGTTGTTATTGTTGTTGTTGTTGTTGTTGTTGTTTTTGCCAGGCAGTGAGGGTTAAGTGACTTGCTCAGGGTCATACAGCTAGTAAGTGTCAAGTGTCTGAGGCTGGATTTGAACTTAGGTCCTCCTGCATCCAGGGCCAGTGCTTTATCCACTGAGCCACCCAGCTACCCTGTATCACTGGTTTTTATGGGAGTATTTTTCTAGTCTTCTGCCTTGGAAAAAAAAAATGCTCCATTGAATCTTTTAAGAAATTTTATTGGATTGAGGAAGACACTTTGGGATTAAATTCAGAATTTACAACACAACCATATTTGATAGATGATATTTATGGCTGAAATTTGCAAAATGTTTTATATCCATTACCTCACTTGAGCCTCAGCAAACCTGTGGTAGTAGGTATACCAGTTATTATGATCTCAATTTTACATATGAGAAAACTGAGGCTTATGGAGGGTACCTAATCACATAGATAGTAAGGGCCAGAGTGGGAACTGAACCCAGAATGTCAACATGGCAAGAGCAGGCAAGGAATTAGAAGTGCACAGTTAATGAGGTAAGAGAGATACAACTAATCAAAACTAGCATTTCCTAGGCAAATATAGTCCTCCCTCAACATTTGCAGGGTTTAGAGGCACAGGATCCCCCTACAAATACTTCTAGGCCCCACTCCAAAGTTTTATTTTTTATAATTCCCATCATATTTACTTTTTTGGGGGGAGGGGCAATGAGGGTTAAGTTACTTGCCCAGGGTCACACAGCTAGTAAGTGTCAAGTGTCTGAGGCCGAATTTGAACTCAGGTCCTCCTGAATCCAGGGCCGGTGCTTTATCCACTGCGCCACCTAGCTGCCCCCATCATATTTACTTAACACACAAAATTAGTAAAACAATACACTGCACCCACAATTAAAATGTTGCAGTTTCTATGGGAGAGAGATTAGTATCTCACACATTAATCAGAGTCTTCACAGCCTCTGCTACAATTCAATAATTCCTTCACTAATTTCCTTCTCCTACAAAAACCTCAGGATACAATGATCACTGTGGGAGAAAATCATGTGACTGAGTCTGGATGGTAAAGAGACAAGCAGGATGTGTTCCCAAAGAGAATATAGAGCCTGTAGTTCTTAAATTCACTGAAATTTTTAACAAAATTCAACTATTTATAATAAATATACATATGTATGCTATTTATAATAGTAAATGATACAGTAGATTGACCATATACGATATTTATGATTTATTGGGTTTTTTAGTTTTCTTTACATAAATGCCTTGTCTGCCATTTCCCATGGTACGCTGCAAATTTCCAAAAACCCACAAATAACCAAAACCGCGAATGTCAAGGGATGACTATACTGTTTGTCAAATCTCAAAATCTCCCAATCAGCTAAAGGGGTCAGAGGAGTCCTGAGGGAATAGTAAAGAGTAGTTTGGTGTAATGACAAGCTTTTAATTCAAAAGAAGTTCACTATACCTTAATGTGATATTGTCAAAGCTTTTTGGACAACTTTTGAATTTCGTAATTCTGAGGCAGATAACATTTCAACATTTGCCAACCAAAAACTGGATCATGGCATGACCACATCTACATAACTCAATGGCTGTGGATTGAGCCACAAATGCCTTACATCCCAATTAATGTCACTAGGCATCAATCACATAAACATAATGCCAAGCATAATTTTTTTTTCTCGAATCACAATAAAAAGGAGAAAGTCCTCAAAATCTCTAATGGTCATCTTGTGCCTAGTCAATAATGCAATGGATTCTTTGGCTTTCTGGAGATTAGGATGGAAAATGTGATTGGACAACGGTCAAATAACATTATTATACCATCATTTGTTTGCTCTTGGAGAAGGCAAGAGGCTAAATGGATAAAGTATCAGTCCTGGAGTCAGGAAGACTCATCTTTCTGAATTCAAATTGGCCTCATACACTTATTAGTTGTGTTACCTTGAACAAGTCACTAACCCTGTTTGCCTTAGTTTATTCATCTGCAAAATGATCTGGAAAAGGAAATGGCAAACTTTTCTATTATATTTTCCAAGAAAACCCCAAATGGGGTCATGAAGAGTCTAATAACACAATTGAAAATGACTAAAAGGCAACATTTGTTTTTTCTTGTCCAAGAAAGACAAAGAGTGCTATAATTCAGGTTTTGAACATCTAAATTTGGTAGGTAGAAGAAAATATGTTTCTTTGGTTTTTTTACTATATTAAGTCAATAATTTTATTGAATGTAGATATTGTATGTAGAGAGGCAACGTTGCTTAGTAGATAGAGCATTGACTTCAAAGCCAGGAAGGAATGATTTCAAGTGCGACCTAAAACACAGATTGTATGATCCTGGGCAAGTCACTTAACCTATTAGTGTTCTGTGTGATTCTCTATGACTCTAAGATGCAGAAGTACCTACTTGCATTAGTAAAGGGGAATTAACTCATAACGCTTTGCCAATGAAATGTAAATCCCAGTACAATCTCTGTAATGTATAGAGAAGCTTAATATGTTTTCCCACTCATTTGCTTTAAAAATACATCATATAGAGATGTAATTATTTTCAGCAAAATCAACAAGTAGCATCCTGCAGACCTGTATTTCAAATCTTACTTGTTAAAACAAAAATAAGTATCCTACTTGCTGTATCTTTATTTGGTCTCTTAATTAATAATTCTGAGGATAAAATAACTTATTAAAAAGAAAAACAAAAATCACAGAGGTGAGGGAAATGGATTTGGAATAAGAACTAGGTTCAAAACCAGCACTGATATTGATCATCACTGTGATTGTGAATGAGTACCTTTACCTCTCTGGGTTTGAGTGTCCCATATAATGACAGAGCTTGACTAGATGATGTCTGAGGCCCCTTATATCTCTAAGTCCTATTAAGATATTCAATCATACCTTTGTAGGCCTTAGATATATAAGGGTTAAAGGAAGCAAAATGGTACAGTGGGTTAGAACACTGAGCTTGGAATCAGGAAGACATGAGTTAGAATCTTGCTTGAGACACTAAGTAGCTATTTGTCCCTAGGCATGTCATTTAATCTCTCTACCTCAGTTTTCTCATCTGTAAAATGAGGGCAGGTAAAAATTAGCATTTTTTCCCCATGTTTCTTGTGAGGATAAAGTACACTGATATGTGTATAGTACTTTGCAAAACCCAAATAATCACTAGCTCTTATTATTTATTGCTTGCATTTCCCTGTTAAAGCCAATAACAATATACTAATCACAGAATATTAGAATTAACAGGCACTTCAGAGATCAATTCTATACCTGATCAGGAGCCCATTCTACAACATTCTTAATAGTACCTCATTTAGCTTTTTTTTTTTTTTTGTCGTTTTTATATGCAACAAACATTTATTTTATTTTTTCCAGTTACATGTAAGGATAGTTTTCGACATTCATTTTTTAAGGGCTGAAATTTAATATATGGAGCATTAATTGGGTGATTTGCTGAAATATTGGGGTCCCAGAAATATGAGGGACCTTTAGGTTCAAAGCTCCTTCCCCTCTGAACTGCCCTTTTAGATATTTCTCCCAGGGCAATAAGAAAGGAATTTTCAAAATTCATATATTTTCATAAGATTTAGAGTTCCAAATTTTTCTCCCTCCCTTTCCTCCCCCCTCCACAAGAGAGCAACTAGGTTATATATGTACAATCCACAAGTGCTCTTTTTTATCAGTTCTTTCTATGGGATGGATAGTATGCTTTATCATCAGTCCCTTGGGATTGTCTTGGATCATTGTATTGCTGAGAGTAGTTAAGTAATTCACAATTGCTCATTGAACAATACTGCTGTCACTATTCACAATATCCTCCCAGTTTTGCTCACTTCACTATACATCAGTTCATGAGACTTTCCAGGTTTTTGTGGAATCATCCTGTTTGTCATTTCCTATAGCACAATACCATTCCACTACAATCATATACCACAGCTTCTTTTCAGTCATTCTGCAATTGATGGACATTCCCTTGATTCTCAATTCTTAGCCACCACAAAGACTGCTACTTTTGTACAATTTCCCCCCCCTTTTATCATTTTCATGATTACTATTGTTAACTGTTTCCCTTCCATCTTATTCCCTTCCCCATGATATTCATTCTATTATCCATCTTCTTTCATCCTATCCTTCTTCAAAAGGGATTTGCTTCTTTCTGTCTCCTGCCCCAATCTGCCCTTCCTTCTTTTGCCCCTCTCCCTTTAGGCCTTCCCCATCTATTTTCCTGCAGGGTTAGAGAGATTACACCACCTAATTGAGTGTGTATGTTATTCCCTCCTTCAGCCAATTCTGATGAGATTGAGGTGTTTGAGCCAATTCTTTTTTTTTTTAAACAGTTTAATCTTTTTTTTTTTTTCTTAGTGAGGCAATTGGGGTTAAGTGACTTGCCCAGGGTCACACAGCTAGTAAGTGTCAAGTGTCTGAGGCCGGATTTGAACTCAAGTCCTCCTGACTCCAGGGCCGGTTGCTCTATCCACTGCACCACCTAGCTGCCCCCTTTTTTTTTTAAACAGTTTAATCTGTTTAAATGGGCCAATTCTGATGAATGTTAGGCTCATTTACTGTCCAGACTAAATAGATTACTCCACCCAAATGGGTGTGTGTGTGTGTTAATCCCTCCTTGAGGCAACTCTGATGAGTTTAAGGTTTTGAGCCTTCTCTGATGAGTGTAAAATTAATTTACTGCCCTGCTACTCCCCTACCTCTTCCCCCATTCTGTAAGCCCTTTCTTGTTTCTTTCATGTAGGATTTCACCCCATGTTACCTCTGCCCTTCCCCCTCCCCAAGTGCATTCCCCTCACCCCTCAATTTAACCCTAAAGGTGTCATCATGGGGCAGTAAGGTGACACAGTGGACAAAGCATCCACCGTGGACCCAGGGGAATCCCAGCCAAAACCTGGCCTTAGACACAAGACAGTCACCCACTGCATGACCCCAGGTATGTCCCCCAACTCCAATTTTTTATGGTTTTCTAGGGTCTTGTATTTGAAAGTCAAATTTGCCATTCAGTTCAGGTCTTTTCATGATGAATATCTGAAAGTCCTCCCTTTTCATTAAAGTCCCATTTTTTCCCCTGAAAGATTTTAATCAGTTTTGCTGGGTAGGTGATTCTTGGTTGTAATCCCAATTCCTTTGTCCTCTGGAATATCATATTCCATGCCCTCTGACACTTTAACATAGAAGCTACTAGATCTTGTGCTATACTGACTGGGGCTCCACAGTACTTGAATTCTTCCTTTTTGGCAGCTTGCAATATTTTCTCCTTGACCTGTGAGCTCTGGAATTTGGCTATAATATTCCTAGGAGCTTTCCTTTTGGGATCTCTTTCAGGAGGTGATCAATTGATTCCTTCAATTTCTATTTTACCTTCTGCTTCTAGAATATCAGGGAAATTTTCACTGACAATTTCTTGGAAGATGATGTCTAAGCTCTTTCCTTGATCATGGTTTTCAGGTAGACCAATAATTTTCAAATTATCTCTCCTGGACCTACTTTCCAGGTCAGCATTTTTTCCCAGAAGATATTTCACATTTCCCTCTATTTTTTTATTCATTTGGATTTGCTTTATTTTGTCTTGGTTTCTCATAAAGTCACTAGCTTCCATTTGTTCAATCCTAATTCTTATGCAATTATTTTCTTCAGAGAGCTTTTGTACCACCTTTTCCATTTGGCCAATTTGACTTTTCAAGCTGTTGACTTTTTTCTCATGTCTTTCCTGCATCACCCTCATTTCTCTTGGCATTTTTTCCTCTACTTCTCTAACTTTATCTTCAAAGTCCTTTTTGAGGGCCTCTATGTCCAGAGACCAATTCATATTTTTCTTGGAAGCTTTAGATAGGAGCCTTGATGTTGATATCTTCCTCTGAGGGTGCCCATTGGTCTTCCTTGTTACTGAAGAAATTTTCTATGGTCCTCACCTTTCTCTGTCTGCTCATATTGCCTTTCTTTTACTTTACCTTTAGCTCCTTAAAGTGGGGTACTGTTTCCAGGCTGCAGTATCCCAAACTTTGGAAGTCCCAGGTGGTATGATTTAAAGAGGATCAGGTTTTTCACTTGCCTGGCCTGTTCCCCAGTCTGTAGATGACCACAGACCAACTTGCTAATCAACTAGCTTTGTGTGTTGTGGTTGTCATCTCTGATGAGCCTGTGCCCCTCCCCTACCTGGGCCACTGCTACTCCAGCCTACCTCCTGGTTCCCAGCAGTGTTGAAAAACCCACATTCTGCCTCAGCAACAGCAAAGACCCCTGTAATCTACCCCTTGCTAAGGGCTTAGCCCTATAACCAGACTGTGAGTTTAGTTCCAGTCAACACTGATGTTTCAGCTGATTCAGAGACTCTTGGGGTCTCCTTCTCTGGTGAGACCTTCCTGGGACTGGATCTGTGTCAGGGTGACTGTGGGGTTGGGCTCCACTCCTGTCTCAGAACAGCAGCTCCCTCCTTCTGACCTTCCATGCTGTTCTTGGTTAGAAGATGATTTCAGCACATTCTTCTGTGAGTTTTGCTACTCAAGGCATTTTCCTATGGCATTATTTCGATGTTCTTTGGAGCGATCACGTCATGAGTTTGAGAGCGCACTCATTTAGCTTTGACTTATAGGCCCATTACCTCCTGAGACAACCAAATTTTAATTGATAGAAATTTTCACTACAAAACTTGGCTTAGGCACAACCTTGAAATTAAATATATGGAGAACAAATAAACAGTAAAATAGGTTGCCTTGTCCATATGCACATTTTAGGCACAGTCCCAGAGTAAGGATGATCACTAGCAGGAGCAGGTACCCTGAACATAGTTTCAAGCTGAAAACGAATGCTTGAGGTCATGTACAGAACAGAACACAGCCCAGGAAAGCAGTGACCACATCTCACCTTAGGTCATACCACCCTGGAAGAACGTTAGACTTACAGACTCCCCAGAACTATCTCTGAAAACAACAGCAAAAAATATGGAAGCAGAGCCCAAAGTTAACATAAAGTTAAAAGTAAGGAAATAGGCTAGAAAATGAGAAAACAACAACAACAAAGAACCTCACCATAAAAACTTACAATGACAAGGAAGATCAAAATACAAACTCAGAAGACAACAGTTTCAAAATAACTACATGAAAAGCCTCAAAGAAAAATGTAAATTGATCTGAGGTATAAAAAAGAATTTATGAAATAGTTCAAAAAGGATTTTAAAAATCAAGTAAGGGAGACAGGAAATATTGAAAAAAGAAATGAGTGATGCAAGAAATTAATGAAAAACAGTGCCAATAGCTGAAGAAAATAGATATACAAAATACTAAAGAACAATAACCCCTTACAAACAGAATAGCCCAAATGGAAGCTAATGACTCCATGTGACATGAACAAACAATACAATAAAATAAAAAGTGAAAACAATAGAAAAAATGTGAAATGTCTCATTGAAAATCAAGTGACCTGTGGGAAGCACTGGCCCAGGATTCAGGGGGTCCTGAGTTCAAATCCGGCCTCAGACACTTGACACCTACTAGCTGTGTGACCCTGGGCAAGTCACTTAACCCTCATTGCTCCACCCAAAAAAATAAAAAGAAAAAAACATAAACAAGTGACCTGGAAAATAGATACAAGAGAAATAGAATACTATTGTGCTATAAGAAATGATAAGCATGATGCTTTCAGAAAATACCTTGAATGATTTACATGAACTGATGCAAAGTGAAGTGAGCAGAACCAGGAGAACATTGTAAATGGTAACAACAATTCTGTTGGGATCTATTACAATTAAAAATGATCTATTACAATTCCAAAGGACTTATGATGAAAATGTAATCTTCCTCCAAAGAACTGATAGTCTGAATGTAGATCAAATACATTTTTCTTTTACTGTATTTATTTGTCTTGGCTTTTTTTTTGGTCTGTTATCTTTTACAACATGAATAATATAGAAATATGCTTGGCATGACAACACGTGTATAACCTATATAAAATTTATTGCCTTCTCAATGAGAGTTTAAGGAAGGAGGCAAGAAGAGAATCTAGAACTAGTGTTTAAAAAAGTGAATGTAAAAATCTGTTTTACATGTAATTGGAAAAGAAATGAAAAATCCAAAACATAAAATTTCATGATGCATTTAGACCTGAATGAAGGCTTCTTTTCCTGGATTTTTATCTAGATTAATTCAACTGTCAATATTTATTTTTCCCAAATTTCATTATCCCATACTCTATGTATCTTTTAAAACTGGGCTCATCAGCAAGAATGGTTTGGGGTTTTTTGTTTGTTTTTGTTTTTGTCTGTCTTTTTAATTGAGATAGCCAGTGTGTATATTTGATGCTTGGCTTCATTGGTTGTCTCCTTTGAGTGACTGAAATATGGTATTCTTCCAAAAGAATCTAGATTCTTTGTTATTCTTTCATTCTGAGCATAAAGTATTTCAACCAGCTGCGATTTCATCAAAATGAGTATGGCTTCTACTGACATAGATGACAGCTTCTACAAGATTTAGTAATTGGCTTGCATAATCATTTATTGTCGTCAGAAATTCTACTCACTATTAACCCAGCCACTAGTGATAATTCTTCCCAGACTGAATTAGGTTGGTCCAGGGATGGGCAACATACAATCAGCCACTGATTTGTATTTGAAGCTTTGAGCTTTCCCAGTTTCATGGGATCTGAGAGAACTTAGGCTATACTTATGGAGCCCCAGGAATCTCAGGGTACCTCCATGTCAAGGGATAAATGCAATGGAACAGATCTTTATTGGATAGTGTTACCATGCAGGGTAGAAGAGAAAGCTAAATGGAAGAGTGAAAAGAATGTTAAACTTTCAGTCAGAGAACCTGAGCCTAAGTCCTGCTTTAGATCCTTCCTAGTTGTGTGAGCCTGGACAAATCTCTTAACCTCTCCCTTCCTCAATTTACACACTGGTAAAATGAGGATAACAACAACAACTACATTAGCGATATGCTGTGAGACTCTAAAGAGATAGCATGTATAAGATGTTTTATGAGCTCAAAAAACAGTGTGTGAATGATAGCTTTGATGATGGTGACGATGTGAAAAACAGATCTATAGAGTAAAGGTACATTCGTCTGCCATTCATATCACCTCATTTTAGAAAAAAAGAAAAAGAAAACAGAAGCCCATACACTGTGTCAAAAGTCACTCAGGCGGTGAAAGTACATTTGCAAATAAGACATGTTGAATGAGGTCAGCAATGTGTGATGAGTAAAAAATATGAGGCATAATTTCTGGGTAATTTAAACACTATTTTTAAGGCTAGCAGGTTATTTTATTTTATTTTATTGTTTTAGGCAGGGAAATGAGGGTTAAGTGACTTGCCCAAGGTCACAAAACTAGTAATTGTCAAGTGTCAGAGTCTGGATTTAAACTCAGGTCCTCCTGAATCCAGGGCCAGTGCTTTATCCACTGTGCCACCTAGCTGCCCCAGGCTAGCAGATTATTAATAAAAAGACAGTCATTGGACAACTCTCTGTCTCTCTGTCTGTCTCTCTCTGTGACCAAAGACCAAAATGACAGTGGACTCACAGCTTATGTACCTTCCCAATCAGTAGATGGTCCATCAAATAGTAATCAAATATAATTGGTTGACAAAATTGGGAGTGGGATGTATTAAAATGAAGAACTGGGGATCCCTTGGATTTGGAAAGTATGTCTGTATAAGGTCCTCAATTCAAAGAATGAAGACCTTACCCAAGCTGAGCAGAGCACAATAATTTCCACCCAGGTGTGATCTGGTGCAAAAAAGTTATTCCAAATCTTATCAGTAAAGTCCTTTAGGAAAAAAAAAAATAAACCTGAGGAAAACTTAGAAAAAAAGGGGGAAGTATTGAATCTCTCCAAGATAGTGATGATTAATATTAATTTCTCACAAATGAGAATCAGATGGATACAAAGAGGATATCAATTTTCAGTGAATACAGTGGCAAGCATAATGAAAAAGACTCTGCCTTAAGCTTTGTACTTGGACTACTTCATAATTGTTTCAGATTTTTCTTTGTAATTTTAATATTAAATACTCAAATATGATATATAGTTAGAAACTTTTTCTTCATCAAAGAAATCATCTTTCAGATGGAAAGACAGAAGAAAGAATGCATTTTGTATAATTTTAAGATTTGCCTACTAGTTGGCAACTAGGTGGTGCAGTAAACAGTAGGCTTGGAGTCATGAAGAGTCAGAAACAACTGAAATGACTGGACCACAACAATAAGAAGGGAACTTGATCATAATAATGTTGGTGTCTGAAAATGGCAGCTCTACAAGAGATGCCCAATCAGATTAATTTAACAGTAGCAAAATAAAATGTGATATAGAGGTATGATTATCCAAATTATTCAAAGAAATGATGTATTTTTGCTTCTAATTTATCTATACATTTTTACCTACAAATGATTTTTATCTCAATAAAAGATTCAAAACATGTAACACATACCTCCCTTAATTTCTCCATTTTCCTTTTCTTATGAAGAAGTAATTTTAATATTTTAGATAATGGGTGATTATGATCATGGTAATTGCTGTGATTTTAGATAATTTAAGTGTAATCCTAAAGGATTTTGATCTGTTAACAGCTTTTAATGATGCTATAACATCCCAATCACCAAAGGAAAAGATCAACATGAGGATAGATCATAAATTTGAAAGTGAAAGGAAATTTAGAATAAAATAGAAGATTTAGAAGTCCAACCCCATCTCCATCCCCTCCTACTCCTTCATTTTATAGGCGAGGAAATTGATACCGAGAGAGATAATGTACATTGGTCAAGTCACTCAGGTAAAATAAAACTAAGGCAGTATTTGAATCCAAAATCCTCTGCGTCTTCAATAAATACTTTGCATTGATTTCTCCAAAAAGGAATTGGAATTGTTTTAATGATGATATGGTACAAATTAAACCCCACGGGAATGTTATTCTTTAAAAATAATAATCTATAAGAATTATTTGTCATTTTATATTTGTCAGGTTTTCTTATATTTTAATCACTTTAACAGTATCTGATTCAATTTCAATGTAATTTTATATACTGCTTTTATTATATATAATATGTACATATATAAAATACATACAATGTTCAAATTATATATATATATATATATACACACACACACATCAACATCTACATATGTGAGTGTTTTATGCAAAATTCAATCAAATGCAGGAAAAAGGAGCTTTCACTTGTGAATATTACTAAGTATATATCATATAACAATTTCTAAAGTATATCTTCAAATTATGCTGACAATACTTGTTATTTCTTTACTACAGCGTTATCCAGTGACTATATACATCTTCCTTGATCCCTTCATATTGTGAAGCATAGGAAGGTAGAATTTAGTCAACCAGTATTACAGATACTGATCACCTGATTTGAATTATCCTAATTTCTAGATGGATGATGATGAAGATGCATTGGTTATTATATTTCATGTCAGTACCTTCAGACTTTTTTGAAGGTCAAGGGGTCCTAAAGATAAGTTGGTATTAAAACTAATCAAAGCAATTGTTACTAATAATTTTTTAAATGATGCAAACTGTCTAAAGGGTGATATATGTGTCCTCTCAAGGCAACTTAGAAGAAACTTGAAATCTTAAGAAATCAGACATTATGTTTTCTCTGATCAACTATAATCCTTAAAGTAACATTTTTAACGTCATTTCAGACCCACCTTGCCAGACGGAGCTCAGCAACATTCAGAAGCAGCCAGTGGTAAAGAAGCTCCTAGGTGAGCAATAGATCATTCTTTTGAAGGCTTTATTGCTTACATAAATAACCCCAGGGAAACAGCAACATAAAATCAATATTAATCCAACAAAGATAGACCGCACTAAATTTCAGCAACAAAATTTATGAAGTTTTTGAAAGCTATTAAACTTACTTTTATTACCTTACCTATTGAAAGATATTATGCCTATTTTATTACCCTAATATAATGTTCATTTTGAAATTTATTAAGTAAAAAAGAACCTTAATGCTAAAGTTAAAACATCAGCAAAAATTTTAATTCTAAGTCCATTCTTTGATCGCATTTTAAGATCTTATGGTTGGGGGATTCTCTTGATTTTTTTTAAAAGCTAACTTTTTATTTTATTCCTGGGTTAAAATACACTTTAGGTATTTACATCTACTGTTTATTTTTGTAAACTTAAAAAAATGAATAAACTTAGTGACCTCCAGAATATATGCATATTTTAGCATTTTATATATTTTAATCCCTAAATAATTTTCAGTTATTTTTCCATTGTGTAACCAATATGCCCAGTACCTTATTCACAGTACCCTAAATACATCTGGATACTTAATAGAATAATAATCCTGTTGTTTTATTTTAAAT
This sequence comes from Dromiciops gliroides, assembly GCF_019393635.1. Taxonomy (NCBI): domain Eukaryota; kingdom Metazoa; phylum Chordata; class Mammalia; order Microbiotheria; family Microbiotheriidae; genus Dromiciops; species Dromiciops gliroides. The sequence continues at coordinate 185,609,648 of NC_057866.1, read as the reverse complement.
ATTCAAATGTAATGTTGCATATTTTTAGTCATGCTGACTGGTTCAATTCAATTTAAAAAATTAATCTGTTCCTAGTAGGTACAAGGCATTGTGTTAGATATCAGATATGCTAACATAAGCAATATGGTCCTTGCCCTAAAGGAACTTAACATTCTTTAAAACATGAAGTTTTAAATGAGTTATATTTTCATATATTTCCTGACTAACATGAATCCTATGGACTTTGATGAATAAGCCATCCTTTACTTGAAAAATATTTGTTTCCTCTGCTTGTATAATGGAAAACCTAAAGAATTATAGGGCAAAGAATCATCATGGTAATGAAGTTGATGGTGTCAATAAATAAAACAATTTACATGATGTTAATGTAACCATAAAGTCTTTTGGTATTTCATCACAAAAGAAATGGCTAATGGTCTTAACATAGAATTTCTCATGATTTCTCTCATTTTTGTCCCTTTTCAGGAAAAAAACCCCAACAAAACATGTTTGACCCATATGCTGTAACTGTCTCCCAGTAGATGTTTTCCTCTCAGAATGAGTCACTTTGTTTAATGCATTTGAAATGAGCAAATGTTCATTAGCCCAGCAGAAATGGGAAGAATCTTAAAGGCTATTTAGATTTAACTGAAATATCAAAGGACTATGAAAAGGCTATATATAGATAGATAGATAGATAGATAGGTATATAGATAGATACAGATATATATAGATATAGATATAATATATAATATATATAATATATAATTTTATACATGTATATATCTATATCTATATATATATTGGTTTTACAAATATGTAGTTCCTTGTCCTCTGTAGAATATGTAAAAGATTGAAACTTATTTAGAAGTCTGGATTGCTTCAAGTACTTATGTTTATAAAATTAAACCATCCTTTTTAAAATCTAAGCCAGCAATCTCAATGATTTTAATGTTTCCATTTGAACAAAGCTATCAATATGTCAATTTACAAGTTTTCATGTAAAATTCAATAAATAAATACTTATTAACAATCTACTATGTGCTAGATACATAAAAATAAGGATACAAAAAAGAGACAAAAGACAGTTCTTGCCACCAAGGAGCTTCTAAATAGTAATAAATTTGACATTTTACAAATATTAGGGTTAAGGCCCCCTCTTTTATGAATCTAATATGAATTCTGTTTCAGCTTGGTTCTCCATATGTCAATACATCACTTTGGCCAAATAATTTTGGACACATAACAGTTATTCCTCCTGTGCCCTGTTTAATTGAATTGAGTATAACTGAATTAATCATCAGATAGTCAAAGCAGTTGATCTAGTAATCTCTTAGTATCAGAAATAGTACCTTTAAATATTTGTTAATTTGCATGAGTAATTATATTACTGTAATAGAGTGCCTTTAAAATTACATATTGAACAATATAGTACCTACCACAGCGTGTCTCATATGTAATAGAAACTGAAAAAAAATGCTTACTGATTGATTAAAGAACAGGTTCCACATATCTGAGTTATTTATGAAGTTTCACTACATATTGGGTTATTCTTCATCCTCCATCCCAGCTCTCAATGTGGACCTCTTATTTCACCTCTGTGGGGAATTTCCTACCTAATAACCTCTTCCTGGCATTCAGATTGTCTACCTGACTGGAATTTATAATTTTAAAGAGTTGTCTAAGTCATGGAGAGGTGAAGGGATTTGCTCATTATCATACAATTAATGTTTCAGAGGCAGGTCTTGCATTCACAGCTTCCTGATGCCCAGGATTACCTTCTGCCCTCTAAACAAGGGTGCTACCTAGAGCAGATGCTACTGCTAATTATTTCTAAGCCATTCACCACCATTTACCCAAGTCTCCTTTACATACCAGTGTCTGATTTAAGGGTTTTATTTTCTTCAACCTTTAATAATATAGGAAGGTATAAATAAGCCAAGATGGCAGAAATGTAGGCTGACTCAAAATACAGTTAAGACTATGTGGTCATGGATCCATTATCCCAGAAGAGCATTCTAAGCATAGAACTAATGCCAGTAGCACAATTCAAGGTCCAAGGTTGGGGTGAACACATGAATGTTTGGTATATAAAAATCAAGGAATTGAGGTAGTGAGTGATTCTACTTCATAATTTCCCCTTTTAAGAACTTTAAAATTTGGTTGCTTTAAAGCTGAGGTGATGACATGAGGATTAAACCTTCTAACATAACTTTCTCAATCATCTAAGTTTCTGTTTAATTTTTGAAATTGTGAATTATGTAAATTAAGGAAGCTAATAAACAGAATGAGTCACTTCAATTTTAGATATATAGATAGATATTAGAAAACTCCCAGTGTAGAAATTCCCTCCACTAGCACAGGTTTCAACATATAATAAAATCACTTCTAAAGAAGTTCTAGGACGTTTGTTGAGGAATCTAGGTTAAGAGATATATCCAGGGTGACACTCATAGTGAGTGTCAGAGGTAAGATCTGAACCCAGGTCTTCCTGATTGTAAGCCCTACACTCTATCCACTATGCCATGCTCCCTGTATATAGGCAGCTAAGTGACAGTGTGAGTAGAATGCTAATCCTGGAGTCTGCAAGACCTCAGTTCAAATTCAACCTCCCATATTTACTAGCTATGTATTGCCAAGCAAATCACTTAACCTTTGCCTCAGTTTCATCATCTATAAATGAGGACAGTAATAGCACCAACCTATTTTTTTGAGAATAAAATGAGATAATATTTGTAAAGTGCTCTGCAAATCATAAAGCACTATACAAATGCTATTAAGAATTGTTATTTTTATCCTATGGGCAACATAGCCACAACAAGGATAGCAAAAAAAATGCTGTCTGTCTAGTAAGAGAGGGGCATACAGGTGGTACAGTGGATAGAGAGCACTGGCCCGGAGTCAGGGAGATTCATCTTCCAGAGTTCAAATCTGGTCTTAGACACTTACTAGCTGTGTGACCTTGGGCAAGTCATTTAACCCTGTTTGTGTCAGTTTCTCATTTTTAAAATGAACTAGAGAAGGAAATGGTAAACTGCTTCAGTATATTTGCTGAGAAAACCCCAAATGAGGTTAAAAAGAGCCAGACATGACTGAAAAACCACTCAACAAAAGATTCAGAGAACCTACATTCAGATCCCACCTCTGACACTGACTAGCTATTTGAGGTTGAGCAAGTGTATAACCAACTGACTCTCCATTTTCCCATCAGTAAAACTAGAGATTAGATTAGATGTTCTTTTAGGTCTCTTCCAGCTTTCAATTCTCATATTCTTTAAATATGTTTCACAGGGCAGTATATCCCATTATGTGATCAAGATGGTTACTATAAACCAACTCAGTGCCATGGGAGTTCTGGACAGTGCTGGTGTGTTGACAGATATGGCAATGAGGTAACAGGATCTAGAACGAATGGTGCAACAGCAAACTGTGGTAAGCAGAAATGTGTCGTGTTTATCAATTGTGCATAGGCCAGTGATTGAGAAGACCATTACACATAATGATAAGAAGAGCAGCAAGAATAGTCTACATAGGTAATAAATGAAATGGAATTCCACCAAATGATCCCATCCTAGCTTTCCAGGCTTTTAACACGTGACTCTCTTACTTGCCTCCTATGGTCCTGTTGTACTGGCCTACTCGGTCCCTACTCTTAGAAACTCTGACTGAGCTCATGTGTCACCGCCTACAGGATGGCTTTCCTGATATCCTCAGTAAACAGTGGGAGGCTACCTTCTATAGATCCAGCATTTATCTTATACGTGCCAATATATCTATGTTAATTCCTTCATTAGAATATAAGGTACTTAAGAACAGGAATGATTTTTGCTTTTCCATTGTATGCCCAGTGGGTAGAGTACAATGACTGGTACATGATAAACACATGATTGTTGTTGTTGATGATGATGACAACTACAACAAAAGGCATTATTATAACAAAACAACAACAGCTATTGTAAAGCACTTTGCAAATATTATTTACACATAAATTCTTAATGATCGATTGGAATCAGTTTTGTTAACATTTGAAGAATCCAATTCTATAAACATTTGTCAAGTGTTTGCTATGTGAAAGGCATGATTGTAAGTATACAGGAAACTACAAAATGGCAAATGAAACAGTCTTTGGCTTCAAAAAGCTAATAGTCTATTGGCCATATGTAGTGTTTTCTGATCCTTGAAGTGCTTCATGAAAAGCTTTTAACCATTATTATTAATAAGGGCAATTTAATTTCCACACAAATAAGAATGGTTCAAGACAGAGTATAATAGAGGAAAGGAGACCCATGTGGAGTGCTTTAAGAAAAGTTGAAGGATAGGTCACTTTCAAGATGAAAAGTCGGACTTGCTGGAGGAGGAAGAGAAGGATGAGACAAGAAAAAAGCACTTTCTAGGCTTGGGGCATAGCTTGTGTGAATATATTGGAGGAAGGAGATTACAGGATTAGATTGAATTACTCAATATAGGAAGGAATGTAGAGTTCATCAAAAAGAATAGTATGAAAAAAAGAAAAAAAGGAATAGTATGACATAAGCTTGGAAATGGAGGTTGGTGACATTGGAGAGGACATTAAAAATTTAGCTAAGGGGGGCAGCTAGGTGGCACAGTGGATAGAGCACTGGGCCAGGATTCAGCAGGACCTATGTTCAAATCCAGCCTGGTCACAGATTTAAAGAAGGTACCTCAGAGTTCATGTAATTCAACAGCTCCCTCTACCACCTTATGGATGAAGAAATAGAGGCTCAGCTCAGAGAGATTGATGAATAAATGAAAATGTATTAAGTACTTACTATGTGAGTTGTAAGAGGCTAAACTGAGAGATGATCCATAGTCTTCTGATTCAAAATACTCTTTCTACTTCCTTTCAGTTCTAAATCCTTTGATCTTATAGTAAGTGACAAAGGTTCTGAACTCAAATTCTCTAACTCCAAGGCTAGTGGTCTTTCCACTCTACCACACTGACTGTCCAAAAAAGTATTTGCCCCTCCTGATGAATAAATAGAGGCCAAGAGAGGTAAAGTGAATTGCTGAATGTTACATAGGTAACAACCAACAGTGAGGATTTGAATTTTTGTCCTGTGACTAGCTATAGCTATTTCCACTGCACTATACTTCTTTCTTATATATTGAAGATTCTTGAATATGAAAGTTACAACATACAAGAAAAATGTTTTAAGGAAGTTATTGAACATCAATTTCAGCTTAAAACCTCACAGATGTGAAGCGAGTCTGGCAACCAGCAGATGAAGGCCAAAGTCAAATTCACTGTAATTTCATCATCTTTTCCATGAACCACTGATAGCTTCCTATATTAGTAAATACAGAATAGTACATTATATAGGAAATGTCAATGTCTCCCATTCCACTTAAATCCAAAGGGGCTAGACTTTGCTAATGGGGATGATAAGAAATGTGAAGGAGAAAAAAAAAACCCTCAAAAATAATTGCTGCTGAAATGAACATACACAGCAAGGACAAGTACTTTTATAAGACTGTGTAAGACAAGCAGATTTAAGATTTTAAATTATAGTGATATAGTTTAGAGTTGTTTCCCTAAATGAAACATTTTGGGGGAGGGGGCAGAATAATTTTGCATCTAAGCATAGGTACATTATTGTGTTATGAAACTGCTCCTGAGTTTTCAAAGGCTAGGAAGGTAGAGTACTGCTCCTAGGAATTCCTAGCAGGCTGAAAATGCTTATACAATAGTGACAGATTCTATTTCTGTAATCTAAGGATAAGCAGCTGCCTCTGGTACCTACTATCTGTGTGACCTGGGAAAAGTCACCTCCCAGCACCCCCAGCCGTCTTTCTTAGACTATAATTTCTTGAGACAGTGCTGATCTTCACTGGTAGTGAGAATTCCTTTCCTGGAAGATTTATAATGGAACCACAACTCTGTTTTAAAAAACAAAAACAAAAGAAAAGAAAAAAAGCACAGATGAAGTTCAGTATACAATATTTTCAAAATTCCATGGTCAGCAACCAGAATTTCTTTGCATCATGTCAGTACATGAAAACCTCCTATGAAGGTGTTAATAGATTGGGATCCATGTTAGTGCAAGGAGTCTTCACAAGGATTGAAACACAAATCTTTAATGTTCTGAATTATAAAGATCTTAGTACTTTTATTTATTTTGACTGATACAGCATTTTGTGAAAAATGTTAGTTTTAAATTAGCTTATTTTGTCTGGTTGAAGAGGGTTCTTAAACAAAAGTCTCCTGGTTGACATTCACAGTCAAAAGGCTATAATAGGTTAGCTTCCCACTGAATCATCTTTTTTATCCTTTTAGAAGTATTTTGTTACTGCTGTTCTTGGGAACATTAAGAGATAGGGGTCCAACTGTTCTTATCTTTTGCAAACTACTTAACATAGAGGTTCTTTCAAAGGAACTATTTTTCTTTTTCTTTTTTTTAGATGACTGGTAACAATTGATCATTATCACTCTCTTCATTATTAGTTCAGTAGAAAGAATAACAAATTTATATTAGAAATGGAGCCACATTCTTGTTGCATCACTTATTAGCTTTGTGACCTGAAGCAAACTATTTTCACTGAGACTCAATTTTATCAATTGGGGATAATGATTCTTATGCTACGTGTCTCATAGGGTTGTAGTGAGATTCAAAGGAAATAATGCATCTAAAGAAAATGCTAACTTTGAAAAGTATATATTGTTATTGGAATTCATCAACACATTCACCTTATTTGGTAAGGTAGGAGAAGAAAGAATAATTTTTTTCTTTTCAACATTTATAAATATACTCAGCCTATTCTATATTTATTTATATTTTCTATTCCTTAAACCAATTTTACTTTTATTATTTCACTGAACTTATAGAACTGTTTTTAAGTAGAATGAAGACATACTTTGTAATTACCTAATTCATCTGTCTCTTAAATTAATGCCAAATAAATTATTACAATTACAGAAGTTGCAGCAGGAATGGGTTAGAAAAAGTTGAAATGTCTCTGTTGTATATGGTGCATACCTCATGAGGCTATTGTGAGAATCAAATGAACCAGTAGTTCTGTGAAGCCCAATGAAAACTGTAAACCTTCATACAACTTAAAATGATATCTATTGAATGTCTTGATTTCCATCCTGAAGTAATCAGTTGAGTTAGAGTTAATATCATTCTCCCTATAGATGTCATCATGTGAATTTAGATTTTTTAAAAATTTAACTATAATCCTGTTTGTTAGTTTCCCAATGTTGAACCATCTGTACATCTCTGATATAAATTCATCCCAATCGTGGTGAATTTTTTCCCCAATATTATTTCCTCAGTTGATCATGGTGTTTATTTTTCAGCTATTGACTTAGAGACATCAGGAGATTTCGCCAGTGGTGATTTCCACGAATGGACAGATGATGAAGATGATGAAGATGATATGATGAATGATGAAGATGAAATTGAAGATGATGATGAGGATGAAGGGGATGATGATGACGATGATGACCATGATGGATATATTTGACAATATCCATGGTCAATGAATTCTACCTTTCTAAAGTTCACATGGTGATAACCAATTGAAAATGGCTCTGTTTCCTGAGATCAAAAGGATTCTAAACTACATGTATATTTTGTATAATTATTTCAAATATTGCAGCTGGAGTCATAGACTTTATTTGTTTAAATAAGAATCATTTATAGGCTTTTGAGTTTTTATATGCCTCTGAGCAGAATAAAACACATTGGAAGTCTAGCAAGAAGCAAGATATGATGTGCTAATTAAAAAAAAAAGTATGCAAATTTCCATAAGGACAACCAAACTTTTTTTTAAAACTTCCCAAAAAAGGACATATGTTATGGTTTGGAACTGCATGTGGCCTCTTCAGAGGAGATGTTTTGATATGAGTTAAAGTAACTTTCACAATGGCTAGGCCCAGGGATTTTTCCCCTCTAATTATGCAGGACCTGGTGATCAGCAATTATTCCAAAAATTGCTATGCCAAAGTAGTGTCTCATGAATCTAAAGTAAGTCAGGGATGAGCTGGCAAGGTGGATTCCACAGAGTAAGGCAACAGAGAGACTGCTGTAAAGTCCTCCTCCGTGTTTACTCTTCTCGTTGTGTTTTTTAGTTGTGAAATGATTCTAGTTCTGACAGGATGTTGGACAGAAGCAGTAACATGGGCTCTCATTGTATTCCAGCAAAATTAAAGTTTTGTTGTCCTCTTATTTTTTTCCTCTATGTTAATGCCAGTCTCATGTATACTTATAATTTACCCAAGCAGCATGATCACTTCCCTTTTCCTTGGTTTCTTGAGCTCTCTAACCAGCAATTTAGTGTGAAGAATTGGGCATGGGAAGGCAGAATCAAAGACTCATTAAAAAAAAAAAAAACAGCCTTCACATGGAATGGCATTTGGCCAAAGGCCAACTTTAAAACTCTTAATTTCATCCGTTTTTCTCATCTTCAAGGGAAAATTGCATTTTCAACTTAAAGTTCTGTCACTTTCAGTTAGTAGTACAGAAACTTAGAGAACGTATTATTGTAAGGTGCCTTGCAAACTACAAATAGCATGCATACCAATTTAGGATATTAGGCAATTGCTAAGCACACCCAGTTACCAAATTAATACCAGTATAGGTACTGCTGCTGGAATGAAGAAAATGGATTCGTTTTCTTTTTCTTTCAATCATTATGTAATTACCGTGTGGACTAGATTATGATTCTCGTGTAGCGTAGCATTTAAAAGTTAACTGTAGGGAAAATTTCTTTAATCACTGTATTTATGTTAGCATGTTAATTAATTGTGTAGACATTTTGGAAATCCACCATCTTCATTCATGACTGACCTATGGCTTTGTGCCCATGATCAAATTGGAGCTACCTGTTTAATGTTACACGACTGGTCATTTAATTTCAACAGTGAATCACGGGTTTCCCTAGTTTTCATCTGCAGTCAGTTCAAAGAATAAAATCTGCTTTTTTTGCATTTGGTTTATATACATAAACACAAACTTTAATGTTTCCCTTATGTAATATTAAAAGTATAAGACATTTTCTTTTTTACTGTTTATGTATAGTTTGCAAAATAAAGACTCTTGTAACCAAATTAAATTGCTCAATGATGATTTTCTGTGAACAAAACTAATATATCCTCAACATCAAGATATTTTTTCTTTAACCTTATTTCATAAAATTTCTAACATATTTAAAAAAAATGACACTTTAGATATGTAAGCAACCTCTGGGTATTTGGTAGAGTTTCAGAGGAGAGACCTCTATCTTTAGGCCACTGCTTTTTATAGAGACTTTTAAAGTGCTTTGCACTTGTTACTATTTAATTAGGATAATATTGCATAATAGAACTTCTTTTGGCCCCCATGGACATAAATGTTGTACAAAAGTATGGAGCATGCTATTTCTAAAACCGATTAAATATAGTCAATTTTTTAACATACCTATCTTGGATGAATTTATTCAGCAACAGGTTTTTTGTGGGTGGGAACTTGATCTCTATAAAATTGATTTTGAAAAAAGTTGGAAAACACAGTGGCTGGGTACTGGATATTAACTATGGGCATAGGGTAACTACCATCATGAAGATATCAGAAGTGAATATAAAGCTACAAAATTCAAGTATTGGGGGAGCTAAGAAATCAGCACCTTCTCTGTAACTTGTAGTCTTGAAGAGGTGCCTAAAGCATTGAGAGACTTGCCTGGAGTCACACGGCCAATATGTGTCAGAAATGAAACTGGAGGAGGAGGAGGGGGAGGAGGCAGTTAGGTGGAGTAGTGGATAAAGCACTGGCCATGGATTCAGGAGGATTGACATTTACTAGCTGTGTGACCTTGGGCAAGTCACTTAACCCTCATTGCCCTGCCTTAAAAAAATTCAAGTATTTAAAAAAAAAAAAAAAGAAAAGAAAAAAAAAGGGGGTAGCTAGGTGGCTCAGTGGATAAAGCACCAGCCCTGAATTCAGGAGTACCTGAGCTCAAATCCGGCCTCAGACACTTGACATGTACTAGCTGTTTTTGTTTTTTGTTTTTTTTAGGCAATGGGGGTTAAGTGACTTGCCCAGGGTCACACAGCCAGTAAGTGTCAAGTGTCTGAGGCCGGATTTGAACTCAGGTACTCCTTAATCCAGGGCCGGTGCTTTAACCACTGCGCCATCTAGCTGCCCCAACATGTACTAGCTGTGTGACCCTGGGCAAGTCACTTAACCCCCATAGTCCTGCAAAAAAGAAAAAGAAAAAGAAAAAAATTCAAGTATTACAATTTTTGAAAAGATATTTCCAACATTAAGTGCTATTACTACACAGACACCTAGGAGAATAAAGGAAGTCAAATTTCAAGGCAACATTCAGAAGACTTTATTTAACTTGAGAGATATGTCATTTGGCAAGAGAAGTAATTGTATTAATTTATAAATAAACAGAAAGTAAATACTACTGATTTGTACAAATTACCACAGTTTTAGCCCAAGAAATGTATTGGGAAGTGACTTTTGAAAGAGGTATTCTATCTTGACTTAGCTCAGTGTTTGAAAGATAGCATAGCAGAGGGGAGAAAGGGTAAGACCTACATTCAAGTGTACATTTTAGCTGTATAATCATGGCCAAATCACTTAGCCCCTAGGTATGCCATTCATTGAAATCTCTTAAGACCATAAATTAAAAACAGTTGTATACTGTGCATTAGTCCAGTGATTTTTCTTACCTGGAATTCCCAATACAAATAAAATCATAGATTCAAACCAGACTGTATTTAGAGGCAGGCAGGTAGGTAATGCAGTGGATAGACTGCTGAACCGGATTCAGGAAGAGCACTAATTTCAACTTCTCTTTCAGACACTTTGTACCTGTGTGACCTTACTTAACTGCTATCTTAGCTTCCTCAACTAGAAAATTCTATTATTATCCTCATTTTAGAGATGAGGAAACTGAGGCAAACCAAGCTTAAGTGACTTGCCCAGTGTCACACCACTAATAAGTGTCTGAAGATGAATTTGAACTCAAGGGTTCCTGATTCCAGGCCCAGCAGTCTATCTACTATACCATATAACTGTCTCACAACAAAATCCCAGCTCTATCACCTGTGTGACTTTGCTTAGGTCACTTAACCTCTCTGATTAAAAGATGAACTTGCTCATTTATCAAATGAGAAGTTTGAATTATATCACTTCAAAGGTTCCTTCCAGCTCTAGCCTGAGAGATCCTTGAGATGAGAGACTACATTTTATTTACCCTTTCTTTATATCCCTAGCTCTTGACACAGTGCATGGTATATAGTCAGTGCTTAATACATTTTGTTGACTGAATAACTAGTTGTTAAAATAAGAATAATAAATCACATTTATATAGTTCATGCTTTCTGCATATTAATCCAATGAAATAATAAGCCGAGTATCATGAGCCCTATTTACAGATGAGGAAAAAGCATCAGAGAAGCCAAGTAGCTCACTCACTCACTGACACGTGTAATCATTGTTGGAGTCTAATTTCCAACCCACGTCATCTGACTCAGCCCAGTGTCTTTCCACTGTGCCACCCACTACTTCAGAGGGAGCCTCAGCGTAGGACCTACATGAATACTGCATCCAATTAAACCGCAAAGACCTGATTTGGAGAGCTGTTGACAAGGAAGGGGTGGAAAAAAGTCAAGAAAAAAATATTAAGTATTTCCTGATAAGATAAAAATCAAGTATGGAAATTTATGATTGTTTTCCTGTTGTGCATATTTAACATGAAAAGTTGGCTATGCTTCATAATCCTGAGGCAGAGGCACATCTAGAGAAATGATAAAAACAGCTTAAAACCAAATTTCAGTAAGTGAGCAAAAGTGCATATAACCTAAAGTTAATCCTTTAATTAAATAATTTTGTGGAAGAGAATGTACCAAGGAAGAATGATACAGATTTTAACATTAATTGCTACTTTTTAATGTGCCGTATCTAGCCGGAGTAAATTATTCCTTCTTTGAACTTTTATTCGTAGAAATTAAGCATAAGGTATTTTAATGAAAGGAAACAGCTAGGTGGTGCAGTGGGTAAAGGTCTGTGCTTGGGGTCAGGGAGACATCAATTCGAATCCAGCTCAGAAATTTCCTAGCTGTGTGACCTTCCGCAAATCCCTTAATCTCACCACTGGAGAAGGAAATGTCAAACCACCCCAGTATCTCTGCCAAGAAAACCCCATGGACAGATGTCTACAGGGTCATAAAGAGTCAGATACAACTGAAACATCTAAACAATAAGTTTTTTATTAATATTTTCCTTAAATTCTTATTAAAATTATTTTAAGATTAGATTATATTAATTGTGGTTTTCTATTAAAAAAAGTACTCCCACCTTGCCTTGCCCAGTGTATTCACTGACAAATATTGAAAGGGAACCCACAAATCTCATCTGTATTCAGTATTGAAATCATGTCCATGAACAAGAGAATGCATGGATGAAGGGGGCAGCTAGGTGGCACAGTGGATAGAGCACCAGGCCTGGATTCAGGAGGACCTGAGTTCAAATCTGGCCTCAGATACTTCACACTTACCAGCTGTGTGACCCTGGGCAAGTCATTTAACCCTCATTGCCCTGAAAAAAAAAAAAAAAAAGACTGCATGGCTGAGAAGTTACTGGAACACTATTATTTGAGGAGTATCATTCCAAGCCAGGTCATCCCTCTTTGGGGTAGCTAAACCTAACTCTGTTTCCCTGTAATTTCTCCATGTTGTTTCCTGGTCTGTCACCCGGGAACCAGAAGAACAAGGTCTATTCCATTTTTTTGTAGGACAACTCTTCAATATTAGAAGAGATCCCCTTAGGTTATCAACTAAGTCTCTATCATTTTTTCAGAATAAATGTCTCCAGAGCCTTCATTCAATCCTGGCAATTTTGTCTGTTCTGGCCAGAAACTCAGTCTTCCCTTCTCAGATTAATTCTTTGTGAAGGCAAACTGGGCCATCTTTTACCTAAGTTCTTACCTAGCTTTTAATCACTGAATGAGTGTTGCCTCAGACAAACCAAGACCTGGGAAAGACCTTAGCTTAAAAAGTTCATGGTCTCCCATTGCAACCAAGGCCTTGACCAGTTATCCTGACCTATGTCTAGCCCCTGGATTATGATGACTCTGGAGGAGTGAGGCTGATGACTTTGCACACCCCTGCTTCATTTAAATCGAATTCACTTGCTAGTCGAGACATCACACTCCTGATGCCACTGTTCTTCTAGAACAAAGCATGAATAATAACAACAATCTGCCCAGAACCAAACATAGTACCCTAGATGTGGTTTAACTAAGGCAGAGGACACAGCAACACTGCCTTCTCCTTTGTTCTGTGCAATGAACACAATTCAGTTGATTTTCATCATATGTTCCATTATTGACTAGTATTGAGCTGACAGTCAACTAAGACTCCCAGATTTCTTTTCCCCACATGAATTTTTGTCCAGCCACCATTCTTTTCTTGGAAAGTTAAGTATGCCCAAGTGTCAGACTTTAAATATTTGCTACTTAATAGAGAAAAGAAATTACATTGAGGACTCTGCTAGCTTCTTATCTAACCCTGAGACGTCTCTTACCTAGCACCTTATACCTTCGGACAAAATTTCTGACTGCTACTGATAATACTGTTATTACTACAATGCTAATACTATTAATATTAATAGTTGATACTTAAATAGCACATCAAAGTTTATAAAACTTTTTAAGATCTGCAAAGTACTTCATGTACAAGCTCAAAGTTGCACATCATAAGAAGTTAGATAAGTGCTATGGATATAATTTTCCTGATTTTGTGGAGCAGAAAACTAAGGATTAGAAAAATGTTCAGTATCTCTTTTGAATTCCTATGTAATAGTAGGGATCGAAGGTAGGGTTCTACCCTAGATTTTCCTTATTGTGAGCTTATCATTCTTTCCACTTGGACCTCCCCAATATAATCTGCCTATAGTGGAGTTAGATGTGTCAAAAATGCAACTGACTAGATTTAGCCTATTAACTAACCTACAGGTAGAATTATATGAACATTTACTTTGAAACAAATATTTCAATAATATGCTATTCTACAAAATAAGTCTGTCTATATAGGTATGTGATGTTTCATTCAATCTTGCAACATTAACTTTTACAAGGTGTAGATAAAGTCTCGGAATTCCTGTACACAACGTCTCAACAGCTATGTTGTGAAAAACTAGTTGGTCATTGGGTTGTTTTAATAGAACAACATGAAGTGACTAATTTTTCTGACTTTTTTTCATTTAATGAGTTGGCCATGCTAAGGACTGGGCTAGATAAACTCTAAGGCACTTTACAATTTTAAAACTATCAGTCTATGATCTTCTCAACTCTCTCTGCTTGTCATTAAAAGGAAGAAATCCCAATGCCCATAAAGGAGTCTTCAGAGGAAGAAAAAAAAAAGAAAATGTCAGGACATCTTGAAAATATTAACTGTTATGTAAGTGTCAAGTAACAACAATGTATAAACTCCCTGGACCTTACTCCCTTTCACACTACATTATGCCTAACATCTGGGATGGAAGCTAATAAAATTATCCAAAGTGATTTGGTTTTGGTTCTTGTCATATGGTTTGACATGAATGACTATCTGTGGTAATTCCACAGGTAAAATAAATGTCATGTCAAGTAATACAGCTCCTTTATCTCCATTTCTGAAGAGAAACCACTTCACTCAAGTGTTATGTCTTTCTGGGTCAGTCAATACAATCTTCTAAGGAAAAGAATGTCTTATAAATTCATAAGAGCTGCCCTTCCTAATGCAGCACAACTTGGAGTAACCTCATACCCATTAACTCCTCTGCACATCAGGTGAGTATAAATGTATGCCAAGTACACACTAGAGAGGATGTCAGTTTCACTAATTTTATTATCTATGTATCACAGAAAAAGATAGGAGTATTGGATGTGGTTAAATTTTTGATGAGACAATAAACTATGGCATATTAACTTAAAGAGCTAAGCAATCAACTCCAGTATAAAATTATCTTTGAAAATATGAGTGTTTTTTAAAGTTACTTCAAAATTAATTTATAGATTATTTTTTAACACAAAGAAGACCTTTCACTGAAAAAAAATTATCTTATATGATAGTAGCCCCTTTCAAAAATCTATTCTTTAGACAACTTTTGACCAACATTATAGATAAAATGGCTTTCAAATGATTTTAATCTTCCTCTGACATGTTCCTCCTTTAACTCTCTTCAAAAAAGGCCACTGAAGTCTTCAATACATGGTGACTAACTATTCTTCATTTTCAAAACCAACGGCTTCACCAGAGAAAGCATGGAAACACATCACAAAGTTTCCATAGCTGACCCTAACAGTGAAATCTGGGGAGGAAAGCCACAGGCAACATGCCAAATTGAAGCAAACACGTATTTAGGGTACACAGGTCTCAGTATATTAGGAAGCATAGATGAATCCTGCTTTACAACTAGTTTTTTTTTTTTTTCCTCCCAGATTAAACAGATTGAGAAGACTGTCAGGCCAAGGAGAAACTTCCTGTGCTTATTTGCGTCACTCAGCTAAGATCCTGGTATCTTGGTATGTCCTGAAACCCAGTTAATCATTTCTTAGAGACTTATGTTAATGGTATGTCTTAGGCAATATCGTTTTTCCAGATATTTATATGATGTTTAATCCTTCATCACTTTACTATTTCTCCTAGGTAGCGATTCCTATAAATTAGGAATAGGTGTAAAGCATTCCTAACTTTTCCATTGTACTGTACATGTTCTCCATGGGTACCTGAGACAGACCTCAAAGGACATTTAGTCTAGTCCCACAATTAATTAGGTATGTGATATGGAGCAAGCCACTTGAACCACTCACAAGCCCAATGTCCTCTTCTGGAAAATGGGGGCAATAATAGCATCTACTTCACAGAGTCACTGTGAGGAGAAAGTGAGGTAATATTTGAAAAAGCACTTGGCAAAACTTAAAGTGCTCTATAAATGTGATTTATTATTGTTTTTACAGATGAGCTTTGAGAACTCAAAGACATATCACATTCATGCATAAGCATAATACATTTTGGGCATGAGGAAAGGAAAATAGGGAAGTCATGTTAGCAGATGTAGTAGTTAGTGCCCTATTTCTACCCAACTGGCAAGAACTCTCCAAAGGTTCCTTTGGTATCCAGAACTTCTAGATGGCCAATTAGCTTTCTGCCTAACAGCCCTAGAAAGGAAACAAAGATGAGGAATTTTCTGGTGACAGAGGACTTGGCCTGGTCTCGAAGAGCCTCGGAGCGACCGCTAGTATGGAGCATCACAGCTCAGGTAAAGTCCTACTAGTTTAAAAAGAACACATTGCAGAGAGAAATTAACTACCCAGAATTCAATGCAGGAACAAGGTTAAAGAAAATATGCTCCCTATCCCCTGAAATCAAGATCTCCTCCTGCTATTATCACTCCTGTTTTGTCCCTTTGTAAAAGTGTCTCCAATTTTAGGAGCAATCTTTTCAAGACACCTTTTTATTCACTTTGCTTTAAACTTTCTTATCTAAGGCATTATTTTACTCCCAGCAATTTCTTTTTGTGGGTTTCCCATAATTGTAATTCTCATTGAGGCCAACTCACTGGGACATTAAATATTGGCCAATGTACTTTATGGAATCTTAGTATTTTCTTTGATAAGATTATGGCTGACAGGGTTGAAGGTAAAGCTTGGGGCAGTGATTAAATTGCATAATTTGATTTATAGTTTTGCAGAAGTGGGCTGGGAGAGTGAATGCAAGCATAACTTTGATCACAAAAGCAGTTAAGGAGTGTTATTGCCACTGTAATGGCAATTTAAATGTTTTGTGTAGCTTATATTGGGCAAGGGAGCTGAAATATAGAATAGGTGAGAAATGACACTCCCCTCAACATTTCTGTTATTGCTCAGTTGTTTTAGTCGTGACTGGCTCTTCATGACCCCATTTGGGTTTTTCTTAGCAAAGATACTGGACTGGTTTGCCATTTTCTCCTCCAGCTCATTTTACAGATGAGGAGCTAAGGCAAACAGGATTAAGTGACTCTTCCAGGGTCAAAATCTGGTTAATTGCCTAAGGCTGGATTTGAATTCAAATCTTCACTCCAGGCCTAGCACTCTAGCAATTGTACCACCTTCCTGCCCTAATCAGTGCTTCTAAGGATATATAAAAAAAGTGCAAAATATGTATCAAGTCCAAAGGCCTTTGATTATCCAAAATTGACTTCACCTCATACATCTGCATTACCTAGACTCTGCTCTACATTGAAGAAACCTTGGCAATATCAGTATATTGCTTGTACTTGGACCTTAGGAGACCTTATCGATTTATAATATAATATAGTTAATATAAGTAACAATATTATGTAACATAACAATATGATATGATATTGATAGGATAAGATATAGGATATGAGATATGAGATATGTGATATATGACTGAGATGAGAGATGAGAGATGTGAGGAAATAGGGAATGGTCTCCTCTCAATAAGACTATAATAGTCACCATTCAAATTACACTCCTCCTGACCTGTTTGAGGAAAAAGGTCTCCTTTTCTCCTACCCCTCCAGCAAACAAAATCACATGGTTCAGGGAAGCCCTGAGCTGGTCTCAATTAGGTCCACTCCTGAGCTATGTCCATATAAGGCAGGATTGAAGAACTGTCCCTGTATCACCTCCCCCATTGACTAATGAAAAAGGCGAGGGTCCATTCATGTTAGGGACTAGGGTTTAAAATGGGGCCTGCGAGCCCCCATTCTTGGCACCCACTAGCTGCACACTGGGTTGCCCATTCTCGAGAGAATGACAATAAATAAGCCTTTGACACATCATGGCCCTGAGTTCCAGAGAGTTATTGAGCAGGAGTCATTTTCCCCACAAGAGATGATATGATTAATATAATACCTGTGTTAATCATTCTCAGCAAGTTTTATGTTTGGGGTTTCTAAGGAGTTAAGTTAAGGTCCCTCCAATGGTCCCATACCCCCTGGGATCCTTTTATATGCTCTCAACTTTCAACATTAATGTGAAGTTAGGCACCCTCATGTACCAAATGGCAAAAGACAGGAGTGCTAGGGAACTAACTATCTCTAGACTGTTCATGTGAATCAAAGAACCATACTTCTCAGGTATAGAAGATTACAGTCCACTGTTGAGGAAGCATCTCCATATGGTAACTTTTCCTTGCATAGAATACTCTATCACTCTGAGTTTGTGTCTGCCCAGTAGTTCTGTATAGTGTTTTGACATATCTATATTGTTGTTGTTCATCCTTCATTCTTTTTTTTTTTTTTTTTAGTGAGGCAGTTGGGGTTAAGTGACTTGCCCAGGGTCACACAGCTAGTAATTGTTAAGTGTCTGAGGCCAGATTTGAACTCAGGTACTCCTGACTCCAGGGCAGGTGCTCTATTCACTGCGCCATCTAGCTGCCCCCATCCTTCATTCTTTTTTTTTTTTTTGTGAGGCAATTGGGGTTAAGTGACTTGCCCAGGGTCACACAGCTAGTGTTAAATGTCTGAGGCCAGATTCGAACTCAGGTATTCCTGAATCCAGGGCCGGTGCTCTATCCACTGCACCATCTAGCTGCACCCCCATCCTTCATTCTTAAAGAGGACCAATGACATCACCAAGGTGATTGATATGTTGACTTGCACATGAATTGGATTTAAGTGAGGCAGAGATGCCCAAAGTCATCAGATTCACTCTCTCCAACAGAGTCATTAGAGTCCAAGACACAAAGGCAAGACAAAAGTCAAGATGAGTGGCAATGGCCCAAGATTCAATGGTTAAGCTTGGTCTTTTCAAAAGAAATATTTTCCTAGGTTCTCAGTTTGTCTGAGGCAACACCAATTTCCTGGTCTAGGTTGCCATCATAAAAGAATCAATCTAAGAGTAAAGATCCTCAGAATTTCTGGCCAGAACAGAAAACAAATGCTATTTATACTCACTTAAAGCCATCAAAATCTAAAGATGAATAAAAGAGGCTAGGTCAGGACATATCAGTGGCCATTCAATGAAAATCAGAATGATTTGGGTTTAAAGGCATAGTTAAGTAGCTCCATTTGAATCACAATTGGCTCTTTTAAAGCTTGTTTTTTTCAGAGCTATATTTCAAGAAATCATAAATACTGTGTAAGACAAAGTATTAGTTGTCTCATCTTTTTGAAGAAAAATAATGAGAAAATAGACAAATGAGAAAATCTTTTAATACCTATGCACCAAACCACAAGATATCTTACCATTCACCTACATTAGTTGCCCTTGTTTCTATTTGAATTTGATACCACTAAAATAGTGGTAATGTGGGACACTAAATTGTATATAAGGATTTTTATAGATCACATGTTGATTTAGTTTAGGTTTTTGTTTGTTTGTTTGTTTTTGTTTTTGTTTTTGTTTTTTTGAGGGGCAATAAGGGTTAAGTGACTTGCCCAGGGTCAGACAGCTAGTAAGTATCAAGTGTCTGAGGCCACATATGAACTCAGGTCCTCCCAGGACTGGTGCTTTATCCACTGTGCTACCTAGCTGCGCCACCCCCCCCCATTTAGTTTTAAAATGTAGTGTTATGTATATTTTATTAACTATTCCCCAATTACTTTTAATCTGTTTTGAGTCACACTCAGGAGTGTTGTAGCTTAAATAACAAATTGTTAGAATTCTGATCTAAAGCAGCATGGTATAGTATTACTGATAAGGTGCTGGACTTAGAATCAGGAAGTTCTTAGTTTAAATCCTACCTTGATGTTACTTATATAGGCTTAAGCAAGTCACTTAAAATCTCTGGGCATCAGTTTCTTAATCTGTAAAATGGAATTGTAAAAACAAATGTTCTAACAACAATCAAATTAACTACTCTGATCAAGATAATGAATGAAGAAAATTCCAATGGACCTATTATGAAAATATCTAACTGACTACAGAAAGAGAAATAAACTTTGAGTGAAGATTGAAGCATACTTTTTTTTAAACTTTATTTTTCTTGGTTTTTTGTGCGTGTGTTTTTACAACATGATTGACATGAAAATATTTTTTCATGCTTTCAATGTATATTCGATGTCATATTGCTTATCTTATCCAGGAATGAGAGAGGAGAGGAAAGGAGAGAATTTAGAATTTAAAAAGAATGTTAAGGGGCAGCTAGATGGTGCAGTGGATAAAGCACCAGCCCTGGAGTCAGGAGTACCTGAGTTCAAATCTGGCCTCAGACACTTAACACTTACTAGCTGTGTGACCCTGGGCAAGTCACTTAACCCCAACTGCCTCACTAAAAAAAAAATGTTAAAAACATTTTAATGTAATTGAAAAACATTTAATGAAATAAATGAAATATATAGTTAAAATAGAATTTTACTAAATAATCTCTTAGTTCTCTGGCTCTAAATTTATGCTCCTAAGACCATAATTGTGTTTTTCACCATGTGGTTGTTCCAACATGGAGCTCCATGCCTCCTTTATATATGCCTTTGAGCATGCCTGTCTAAAAAACAGACAAGAGTTGCTGATCAGCTCTCCTTCATAAATACACTGGTCTCACTTCTGTATTAATGGTTGTGACTCTCTGCTTCTACTTTTGCTATAGTTTCCATGAGACGTTATCTCTACCTCACTATCTTGGCTTCACTAAGGCATGGTGATTTCTTTGTTCTCCTATGACTGGTGCCTGCTTTCTATTGCTCTCTGTGGAAGCATTATAGCTCTCTTACAGTGAGATAGGCAGGATAAGTATGTCTCTGGATGAGTCAACACATTTCCAGTTCCAATATTTTTTATTCAGGTAACACAATACAACCCTTTGCATGATAAGGCCACCTTATCCCTCTTTGAAGCTTTCTTTAAATTCTTAGTAAAATAATTATGCCCATTCCTTACTCTTAATTTAGTTAAAGTGACTCAGTGTACTCTCTCTCCCAAAAGAAAAATGTCAGTATTTCTTAATGAGTCCCTATGGATCTCAGTTGTCTCATAGGTTTCATCTGAAGACAAATATATAGTATATCTATTATTCACTTTTTACTAGTTTCCAGTGAAATGATGTCTGCTAGTTCTAAAAATGTTTCTTTAGGTTCTGAACCTATTTGCTATGTGCTTTGAAAATGTTTTCCATCCATATGGATGAGCAAGTATTTATTTTTCTATAGCTGAAGTAGGGTGATATGCTCTGTATTTCATTAATATTGTTGACTACTGGTCTTCACCTTCCCCTGAAGAGAAGGATGGATATAACTTGGCCACTTTAACATTTGATATGTCAAGCAACTTGAGTTATAACCAGGATGAATTTTATTCCACCAACATCATGTTCCTAGGAATCCTCTTCACTAAACCTCTGGTTCTTACAGATGGCATCAACTTTGGCACTCACACCTCCTCAATAACTTCAATACCCTCTGTCCCCTCTGATTGGAGGACTAGAGGATGGAACAAAGTATTCCTCCCCAAACTTCTTTTTTTTTTTTGCGGGGCAATGGGGCTTAAGTGACTTGCCCAGGGTCACACAGCCAGTAAGTGTCAAGTGTCTGAGCCCGGATTTGAACTCAGGTCCTCCTGAATCCAGGGCCGGTGTTTTATCCACTGTACCACCTAGCCACCCCTCCCAAACTTCTTTAGAATGATGGCTTACAGACCAACCAACTCTTCCTTTCCCACTAGCTGCCATCCATGGATTAGACTGCACCACCCACATACACCTGGTACTTTCTTCCACTCCTTCATGCTTTTCAGCTTTCTTTTGTATGTTGCCTTCCTTCATTAGAGTATAAGCTCCCTAAGAGGAGAAACTGTCTTTCTTTTTATGTGCAACTCCAGTACTTAGCACAGATGATACTTAATAAGTGTTTATAGACTACGTTGCAATTAGAGAATGTTTTCTTGTAAAAATGTCCCATCACACTGGATAAGATTTCTTCAATTAATTCATTCGTTTCAAACATGTTTGTAACGTGTAGAAATTTGACATTGCTCTACCTATAAGGTATTCCAGGGACTCATATCACCACTCTCACTCCAAGTAAACACCCCTTCATCACTAAATTGGATCATTTTCCACTAAAGGCCTTTCTACTTTTATGCTTTGTCATCATTTAGAGGTGACCCTAAGTTTTCCAAAGCACAAGTTCCTTCAGGTCTTACTAAGCTGAAAGGGCACTGAAACAGTCCATTGGACTCAATGTGTCTGCTCTAGATAGAACAGAATAGCTTATGTTTCATTACCAGAACACTGGCCCACCCCCAGGTAAGGAAGATTTTTTTTTAAACCTTAGTAATTCACAAAGTCTATCTTTCAAGGTATTGAGGGTGATATAATTGGCTTCAGTGGAAGAAGTGCCTACGCAGATGAAATTGGGACTCAGAAGAATTGAAGTAAATTGGACTCTATGAAAAAGGACTAAGGGCAAATTCTACTTGCTACAGGATACATTTTGGTAGGGCAAAATAAATCCTCTTTCAAAGAGCAGTTTCAACATAGGTTTTCATTCTATAACTGAAACATCACAGGAGATTAAAAGTTTGTCTGTGTTGTATAAAAGGATTTAGGAAAGATAAGACACAAATTTAAAGTATTTGAGGGCTGTCATGTGGAAAAGAGATAAGATTTGTTCTGACTGGCCCAAGAGTCTACAGCCAAAGAACAATGAATGAAAGTTACTGCAAGGCATATTTACACTCAAGAAAATTTCCTAACAATTAGAACTACCTAAAAAGGAGAAGAGTTATTCTTAGGAAGTAGGGAGAGATCCCTCATTGATTATCTTCAAACAGAAGCTAGATGCCTACTTAGTGGGGCTGTCAGAAAATATTCTCCTTCAACGAAGGCTTGGACTATATGGCACCAGAGATGTCTTCCAACCCCGTCACATGGGGTAATGATTAAAACTCTGAATCTACAATAACTTTATCTTAGTTCAAGTAGCTGCACTATGTCCTGGGGATAGTGGTACATGAAAAAGGCATTGACTGAAGCATCTTTAAAGTCCTTGATTTAAATATGAGTTTTCATAGGTTTGTAGTTGTTCTCACTTCACTTTCTAAATTGCTCTTCTAATTTGAATGTTTTTTTTTCTTTTCTTTTAAAAGAAAGGTATATAGATGGCTCTTTGGTCATTTAGTTTTGTTAAGGTTATTTGAAAGTATCTTCTTAAAAATTGCTTTTCCCTAATAACCAGAAGCAATCACTAATTGCCCATTTCTCTGTATTATCTTGTTTTCAATGTGCTTCTCTCACACCCACTTTGTGGAGTAGGGAATTAAGTCCTTTATTTCTATCTTACAGGGAGGGAAACTGAGGACTGGGGAGGTTTGGTTGGAAAAATGTAACATTATCAAAGGTTTCAATAAACCTTAACATGCTACATAAATGCTAGTTATTATGTCTTCTAATCATCAAACATTGGTTCTTAACCCTCTTTATGTCATGGATCATGTTGGCAATCTAGCAAAGACTATGGAACCTTAAAATAATGCTTTAAAATTAAAATAGAATTACAAAGGAAACCAATTATATCAAAATGCAGTTATTAAACTGTTAAAACAAGTTCAAGGATATAAGATGACGTATGATCTTATATAATGTTAGAGCTTATAGAACCCTCAGAAGTCATCTATTAATGTCAAGTATTTTTAAAAAATATTTCATGTTTTAAGCATTGTTCTAAAGGGTAGGGATATCAAATAAAAAGTTAAAGAGTCACTGCCCTCAAGGAGCATATATTCTTATGATAAAGACAAAATGTACACATATGATATAGGAGCTGGAGAAGAAAGTGCAAACCACTTCATTATCTTTGTCAAGAAAACCCCAAATGGGGTCACAAAGAGGCAGACACGACTGAAAAATGGTTAAACAACAACATGTGTATGTATGTATATATGTATGCATGCATGTGTATATATTGTGTATGTATTTATCTATGTGTTAGGAATGGTGTGTCTGCGTCAGTTGGCAGGATACATTATTCAACTCCTGGTGGCTTCTCCCCCCATCTCCACCATTCCTTCCTTTTTCCTGCTGAGTTAACAGCTAACTGGTAGAGCATGTTTCTCTCAGATAAGAACAAACTAAGAATCCAAGCCCTAAAAGCTTATTCCCACTCCCCAAAATTTCCCTTCCTTTTCCCTGCTGAGTCCACAGAGGTTTTCTAAAGTTAGAGAACAAAGGATTGTAAAATCTCAGGGTCAGGCTGTCCTACAGGATGGGGGCAGCACTGGCACCACATCTGAGGAGGGGTGGTCTACATGTTTAGAATTGTCATGAATAATGTAAATCCAGAAGGGGGAGGGACCTTGTGTTAGATCTAGGATAAAAAGGGGAACTTCACTGGAACAAATTGCAGTACCCCCACCCCCAAAGCGTTGCTTGCCCTGTCTTGAAAGACCAAGAATAAATGGCCTTCCTGCTTTGCACCAGACTGGGGGTCCTGCCTCAGTTTACCTGTTTCTTACTGTATGTATTGGGAAGGGATTTCCTAGGATTTGAGAACGAGGAAAGATATGAGGAAGAAAGTAGCTCTTGAGTTACCCTTAATAATAATGGGGAAATTTGGAAAAGGGGAGAATTTGATGGAAAATATAAGGAACTTTGTTTTAGACACATTGAGTTTGAGATGCAGGTAATCCCATTTGAAGTCCCTGACAGTGAAGGAGGATTGGCACTTGGGAAAGACTAGGATAATATCTATAAATATGGGAGTCATCTGCATAGAAATGCACATTGAACTAATGGGAGCTAATAAGGTTTTTGAGATATATAGATGTATAGATCCATAAATGTTTATATTTCTGTGAGGCATAGTTATAATATGTACATATGTATATATAGGTTTATATATAGATGTGTGTGTAACTATATATATATATATGCACATAATTTTGTGTGTACTTTATAAATGGGAATAATACACTTGTTTGTATGTGTATATATCTCACAACAAACTTGTGAGGTAGGAACTATGGGTATTAAACCCATTTTATAGATATAGATAGATATGTGTACATCTCATCACATATATGTATATTATGTTAAAATACTCTACAAACTTTGCGTGCTTTATAAATGTCAGTTATTTCTTATTTAGTCTTTTTTGTCAACCAAGTTTAGATAGAAATGATACCATAGAAAGTTGATATCCTAGTATTATTTTTATGCTTAATGTTTGACAGGCTCTGAATAAAATGATTGTGTGTGTGTGTGTGTGTGTGTGTGTGTGTGGCAATTGGGGTTAAGTGACTTGCCCAGGGTCACACAGCTAGTAAGTGTCAAGTGTCTGAGGCCAGATTTGAACTCAGGTCCTCCTGAATCCAAGGCCGGTGCTCTATCCACGGAGCCACCTAGCTGCCCCAAATGATTGGTTTTTGTTATAATTTAACACATGGGTTTAGATGTAGGCTCATCTTTTGTAGACTGAAAGCTCCCTTGTGCCACTCTCATAGCAGACAGGATAATGGGGATGACATGTATTTGTTATTCCCATGTGATTCCGGTTTGTTTCAATTGGTCTTAATATTTCTAGAGCTTTCCATCTGATGTAGATTGGAGATGGGTGGTAGTGGTGGCAGTGGTGGTGGTGATTTACAGTCAGTGTTACATAACTTTTAAAAAACTAACATGTCATAAGGCAAAGCAGGAAAAAGGAGTATTCTATAAGAGAAAGGTACACTGTGTTTTGAATGATCATTTACCATTAGCTACTAGATAAATATGTGGCAGCTCATTTACTGCTTCTCAGTGAAAATGTTGTCACTATTTATTTAAGCTGAAGAGCAGTACTTATACTTTTTTTTTGGGGGGGGGGTATGTGAATAGTACTACCTGAATTTGGATTAGAGTCTCTGAAATAAAAAAAGCTATTCATGAAACAATTCAGTTCTAGTCTTTTCCCTAGATAAGATTCCATTCTGCATTTCCACACTGACCTGAGTGATGTAGTCACTTCCTATCAGTAAGAGCAGTGTCACTCTTCTCCTGTTGTGCCTTGGGCATCAACAGAAATGTCTATGTCATGTTATTAGCCAGCAACTGGAATTGCTCTCTTGCTGAATCATCACAGTGTTTATCAGTATCCTTCATAGTCACAACAAAGTCCATGAAAATCATGAAAGATGGTATGATGTTAAAGATAAAGATAAAGAGCATGGTATTTGGAATCTGATGCTCTGAGTCATCATTTCTCCTCCGCTTTTTTTTTTTTTTGCAGGGCAATGGGGGTTAAGTGACTTGCCCAGGGTTACACAGCTAGTAAGTGTCAAGTGTCTGAGGCCAGATTTGAACTCAGGTACTCCTGAATCCAGGGCTGGTGCTCTATCCACTGCGCCACCTAGCCGCCCCCTCTCTTCCACTTTTAAAGCTTGTATGACCTACAAGTCACGTTTCTTTGCAAATTGCAGTAGTGAGGGCTTCTTATTAAGATGACTATATGCAAGTTTCTAGACAAACCCATATTTCACGAGGGACTACTACAAACAATGGAGATAATGGTCATATAAAACAGAGATACAGAAATACACCCTTGAGTCTCTCCCCCGCCCCTTTCAATAAGCCATGAAACAAAAAATGTTCTCAGGGGGTTGAGGCTTCCTAGTATGACACAGTACAGGAAACGTTATCCATGATGGATTATGTAAGAATCATTGATAAGATTTATCAACAAACAATACATTTCAAGCAATCATAAAAGACAGACCATCCAGAACTAAAATATTCTGCCAGTCATTTATAAAAAGAAAATACACAATTTAAACACACCCAGAAATATCATAGTGAAAATGCAAAGACTTCAGGTTAAATGAAACAAAATAAAACAAAACAAAACAAAACAAAACAAAACAAGCTGCAATAAGCTAAGCATAAAGAGATCAACTACCAAGAATCCAGTCAGGGTCACCCAATATCTAGTATCAATTAATTTAAAGAAAAAGAAATCTCAGAATAGGATAAGCAAAAAGAAAAATAAATAAACTTACAAAAATATGTTGGAAAACAATATATTTCTATAGTAGAAAAATATATACATGCAATTCACATATCTATTGTGCATTTACACTATTCTGATATCAAAAACCATTTGGAACATGCTCCAAATCATTACTAATAAAAGCAATGAAAATTAAAACATTTGAGGTTCCTGCTCATACCCAAAATAATGGCAAAGTGGATAAGAGGTGAAAATAGTGATTACTGGAAAAGTTGTAAGAAGACAGCCATATTATTGGTATTATTGGTAGAGGTGTTAATTGGTTCAACCACTCTGAAAAAGCAATTTAGAACTATGTTCACAAAATCATTCAAATGTATATCTTATTTGATACAGCTATAATACTTTAAAATTAGAAATGTACTCCAAAGAAGTCAAGGACAGAAGGAAATGACCATATATGTAAAATATTTTAAGTATCATTTTTGGTTTATTGAAGAAAAGAAATAGAATTAGATTGGAGGCTTATATTACATTTCCATTTTCCATGACTTCTATGTGGATTTCTCAAATAGAAAGTTGTATCACCTTGCAATGAAAAGCCTCCCCCCCTTTTGTTCATTTCAGTTCTATGTTCCAAAATTATTTCCTGCCATTAGCAAAATTATCTGGGAAATATTGTTCCCATTAATTACACATCCCCATTGTCACCATGATTAAGCTACACATCACTTCTAAATGGAAATAACCTACTGCTGTGGAAAAGGAGATTGTGTTATGGAAATGGGACTAGGCTTGTTTTTATTTGTTTGTTTTGTTTTGGCTTTGTTTTGTTATTGTTTTGTTTTTGCTCCATATTGGGAAACTAGAATCATAAGATATACTTTTCAAGTTCCCTGAGGTAGAGCAATAAATAGACCCTGTCAGAGTGGATAGAGAGCTGGGCCTAGAGTCAGGAAGACCAAATTCAAATCTGGCTTCAGACACTATGTGACCTGGGCAAGTCATTTAACCTTGTTTAGCTCAGTTTCCTTATCTGTAAAATGAGCTGCAGAAAGAATAACAAGCCAATCCAATATCATTACCAAGAAAAACCCAAATGGGGTCATGAGTCAAATTTGGCTGAAATAACTAAAGAAAAACAAAGAAGTTTCCTATCCAAGGAAGGATCAGTCCCATTGAGTTGGTCAAAAAGAATCATTTTTTTTTTCCATGACCAGAGACAGAATGCTAAGCCAAAACAACAAGTTCAGAAGGTAGGGTGCCAAAAAAGGGACATAAGTTGTTACAAGATTAATAAAAATTTAAAGCCTAAGTGAAGTGAAATTGTCTGGCAAGTCAAGTAGAAGGACCCAATACTAGGAAAAAAATGATAATTTTAATTCCATACAGTTCAACACAACTTGTCATATTCTTTCTTAGTAGTACATACATATTTTGTACACACTTTCTTGATAAATTATATTAGACTAGATGACTTACCACCACTGACTTCAGAACTAAAAAAACTAACAAATGTGGTATCATCTTATATCCCATGTTTGACACAAAACTGATGAAATATTAATATTCAAGATTTAATCTTTTACAATTTAGCAAGCACTTTTCCTCGCTATCACCAGTGAGACAGGACAAATATTATCACCAGTATACATAGATAGGTAATTTGAGGCTCAGAAAGCTTAGGTCATCTAACTGGTAATGGTGGCACACACCTGTCTGTAATTTCTGTCACTGGGGAAGCTGCAGTTAGGGGATCACTTGAGTTCAGGAGTTCTGAGCCACAGTGTGTGAAACCAGTGGCAAGACAAAAGCCAGGATGACTGTTGACCTGGGATACAGAGGGTTACTTTGGTATGTTTGATGTCTGACCAAGCTCTAAGCTCTCCACAGCCCCTGCTTCAGTCACCTTCATGGCTATTGGAACAAATCATTTTCATCTACTTCAGCTTCCTGATCTGTAAGGTTAAAGTCCTCTGAGTACTCTCTTCCTCTGGATCCATGATCTTCGGGTCCATTCTTTTTTTCCCTTGCCCTCTCACACAAGGGATGAACAAGTTACAAAAGTTCCTACACACACACACACACACACACATACACACACACACACACACACACACAGTGCTTCAATAAACAGATATCAGGCTAGGATATAGTGTTCAAGGGTTTTCAGGTTCTCAAGTTTCCTTCCACACAGCATGTATGATGAGTAAAAGAAGCACAGAAAATAATTACCCTTTGAAGGTTATTTATCATCTTCATCACATTAAGAATTAATGATCATGTAGCTTCCCTCCCTCAAAGCTAGGCTGGTGTTGATGAAGCCTTTAATAATAACTTCCTTGCATGAAGAGGCTAGAAACAAATTACTCCTGCTTTGCCAAGGCATTAATTCTGGATTGAAGGAGGAAGCTTTCTTTCAGGACACTATTGAGCTTACAATTCAAGCATTACCTCTCTGCTTAATCATGGAGTGATCGAATGCAATCTTAAGTGACAATATTAGAATGGGATATTGTAAGGAGCAGCTAGGTGGCACAGTGGATAGAGCACTGAAGTTAGGAGGACCTGAGTTAAAATCTAACTTACTAGCTGTGTGACCCTGGAAAAGTCACTTAACCCCAATTATCTCAAAGAAACGAAACAAACATGATATTATAAATGAGTAATAAAGAAGGAATAGAACAGGCTAATAATTTGTTTAGAATGTCCTAGGAATTTGGGGGGAGGTAGGAGAGGGTAATGGTTTGAGGGCCAACCTTGGAACCAAGAAGTCCTTGGTTCAAGTTGAGTGGGGCATGGTGGACTTGAGCCAGGTTGGACTCTGAAAATTATCAGATATCAAATTGCTAAATCATATCTCTTGCTTTGCGTGACTCAGTGTCTCCCTTAGACATTCCTCCCCTCTTGCCCACATTCCCTGGTCTGTTATGGTTAGCCATTCTGTCTTGTCCCCCTTGTTTTAAGACCTTGTTTTATGACCCAGCAGGGGACTGGTCTCTCATTAGTGCAGACACCCTGATGATACCTCTCCCCTCTTAAGTCCAAGCATAAATAAATCTTCAGCCCCTCCTTACGAGGGTAGAGGGGTTTTACCCTTTCCCCCTCCTCTTCCCCCAAATCTCAGACAGAGTTGAGCATGCATCCATATCATGATCACGAGCTGAACATGCATTCTGGATGAGACAGGATTGGATGTTAGATTGTGAGCTCACCCTGTGCATGAGGGGACCCCTGCCCCCCCCCCACCGCCAAAAACCCTTCTATCAAAACTCAACTCATGAGCTCATTAGATCCCTTCTCCCTTGCATGGAGTTGCCCATTCTCATGAGAATGAAATAAACCTCTCTCTGCTTGACTTGGTGGTCTCCTCGAATTATTTGGGTAAACCGAGGCAAATTGTCACAAAGTCCTACCTCAGGTTATATGACCATTGGGAAATTGTTTTACTTCCTGGTCCCAACAGAGTCGCACTCAAACTTTATCATAGATTTATTTTGAATCACACTAGGGGTCCCCAGCATTGAAGAAAGACCACAATTAACTTGCCCATTCCCTCCCACCCATATGAAAAATACATACTCTAAGGTCTCTGGCTAAATATTATGAATTATAAGTGAAGAAGAAATTCAATGTATTTTATTCATTTTTATTTTGAAAGTGGCTTGGGGTTCATTGCTGTTGTTCAGTCATTTTCAGTTGCATCTAATTCTTCAGGACCCCATTTGGGGTTTTCTTGGGCAAGATACTGGAGTGGTTTGCCATTGCCTTTTCCAACTCATTTTACATATAAGGAAACTGAGGCAAACAGGGTTAAGTGGCTTGTACAAGTTCACACAGTTAGTAAGTGTTTGAGACTGGATTTGAACTCAGTTTTTCCTGACTCCAGGGGTAGTGCTCTATTCACTGTGCCCCATAGTTGCCTAATGGCTTGGGTTGGCTGGTGGTGAGGAGCACCTTTACTCACAACTCTGTAAGTTAGGTAGTGCAAATGCCATCATCTTCATGTTACAGTGTAGAAGACTAAGGATTACAAAGTTTAAATGACTTGGCCTGGGTCAGGATGTTAGTAAGTAATAAAACTGTGAGCCAACAATCTCTAGTTTAATCTAAATAGCCATTAACATACAATTCTCCAACATGCTAGTTAGGAATAAGTGGTATAAGGCAGCCCCCAGCAAATTCTCAGTAGCAATAGTTTGATACTTATGATATTGTCACAACCATAAAGATTAGTGAAGAGAAAAGCATTGAATCTGTAGTAGGGAATTGAAGTCACAAGCCAAGTAGTATGAGCACTATTTGCTGGTCTCTTTTTATGAGCCAGTATGTTAATGATGATCTGGACCTAGAAAAGGTAATTTAGTTGGCTTGAAAAGGAAGAATTAAGGGCAGTGAACAGAAATTGCAGAGAGGTAGCCTTAGATTTGGTTACATGGCAAATACTTCTAACATTTCATAACATTTCCAATTGTCCCAAATTGAATTCACCATTTTTCTTTTTGTTTGTAGTTGCATCAGTCTCAAGAAGCAGATATAGTTACCCAACACTGATGACTCTCTCTCTCTCTATATATATATATAGTTGTGGTTGTGGTTGTGGTTGTTGTTGTTGTTGTAGAAAGGAGTCTTGCTCTGGTGCAAGATGTGCTGAGTGACTTCTGAGGTCTATTACAATGCTAAGATTTTTAGGCAGCGGGTCATGCTCTGAGAGTCTGAGATTTCTTAACAATAATATCCTGATCAACATGCTTTGAAAAATGAATATGCTTCAAAACCCAAGAAGTCTTGAGATGGAGTTTCCCCACTGTAGATTTTGTTAGTATGATAGAAAGTACTGTAGCTATGGAACAAATTAAACTCTAGAGAGGTCTTCTTAGAAAGGTTCTGAAACCTCTTATGTGCTCCATTGTCGATTCACCTGATAAAGCAATTGTCAGCCCCTGTGGATCTTCTGACAGCTGTTGACAACTGTGCTACTTCTCACTTGAGATAAAGCCCAGGGAAACAAAAAACACTGAGCTTCTACAGGTTCATTATCCTATACCATGCTACTTGATAAAATAGAATTTTGTTCTTACAGTAAAACAAAGTATTATTTCAAAGAAATACTTTGTCTGTGGAGGGGGCCAATAGGGAGAGATGAGAACTAGCCTGTCATGGTATTCCATCTATACCACGGAGTCTCTGAAAAGATACAAAAGTCTGTCCTTTTAGTCATATGACCCCAGAGAGACCTGCAATAAGAATAAAGGAAAAGACCATGGTTTATTTAATTCTTCTTTAAATTTAGAATAATAAATAAAATTATAATTATATTAATGATAAAATAATGCTTTTGATTTGTATTGCACTCTAAAATTTGCAGAGCACTTTACTGGTAAAACAACCCAGTGAGATAAATAGTATAACTGTAGCACCCTTTCTGGGTTTCTAACACTGACTGGATGGCCATACCAACCTAACTTCTTCTCTCAGAGTTTTAGAGCTTCTAGTATTATAACTCACAGGCCCCCATCACTGTGCTTCCTTTTGACAATCAGTCATCCAGACATATTTAGCATTTAGAGAGGTAATTTATTAATCAGATATGGTAAGAGTAGTTGGTACAAAAGAACATTCACAGCCTAGAACACTTTCCCAGAAATGCACCATTAAAGGGAATTGCAGGTGGAAAGTGAAAATATGATGGTGGTGGTGGGAGAAATCTAATAATCTCTCTAGAATTGTTATCTCAAGGTACATTTCCCCCTCTGTTTTCTGCTATCTGTTGCCAGCAAAAAGGCTTGTCTTTCCCAAATGCTCTCACACCTGGAATCCACTCAAATGACCTACTGAGCAACTGCGGAAAGTTCTATTGATATTAAAAGCTCCAAGAGACATCTTTAGCTGTTTTTTTTTTTTTTTAGTCAATTGCACTGGATCCTTTTTATCCATATAAAGAATGTTTTGAGCTTCAGTAGAGATATTCATATTCATATATATAAATATATATGTACATACCCACACACATATACATGTATATATATATATATATATGTGTGTGTGTGTGTGTGTATAGATCATTTCTTTTGATAGATTGATTGATTGAGTCAAATCTCTTCCCTTACAAAAGTATGATTACCCCTTCATTTATAGATAATTAAATCAGTCATAGGTTGACTTTGCCCAAATAACTTATCCAGGGTGACACAGATAATATCCCAGTATATACATAGTAGGTTAAATAGAAGATGCTAGTGAAAAACTTTAGATGAAACCATCTGTCCTCAGAAATTAGTTTATTAAGGGAGAAAATATCAAAACAGGTATGTTTAACAACATTTATGTGATAAATAAGTTAATTAAAACACGCTACTATATGTCAAACCTGTGCTAAGAAAAGTATATGATAGAGTTGGAAAGCAATGGACTAAAGGAGCCGGCATTTGAACCTTAACCCAGAATTCTTCATTATAACACACTATATTAGAAGAATTTATATGGAAAAGAGGTTGAACAGATATACTCAAATTTTCTAACCTACATATATAATGGCCAGTATGAGGAACTTTGAAGAAGGAATATATCAGGAATGAAAAATTGAGGGTTCTAGACCTGGTTCTGTCACTATTAACTGTGTGGCCTTCAATAAGATATTCAAATTGTGGGGTCACAATTTTTCACCTGTAAAACAAAAGGTTTGGATTCTTTTTTTTTCTTTTTTTGGTGGGGCAATTGGAATTAAGCGACTTGCCCAGGGTCACACAGCTAGTAAGTGTCAAGTGTCTGAGGCCAGATTTGAACTCAGGACCTCCTGAATCCAGAGCCAGTGCCACCTATCCACTGTGCCACCTAGCTGCCCCAGGGTTTGGAATCTTTAAGGTAATATCAAACATTAAAACTTTATGTTACATTATATAAAGAACTGAACAGGGAGAATTAAGTGGTGATAGGAATTTGGTAGCAATACTTTGTGTTTATAGGGTTCTATCTACTTTGAAGTGTTCATTCAGATCCCCCCCCCAAAAAATAGAAACTTATTTGTATCCAAGTTGTGTGCCATTTGTGTGCAAAGTTGCCTCCATGTAAAATTATTAGATTTTCCAAATTTAGAATAAAATGTAAAAACTAAACAACTACTTAAGGGGTTGACCCAAATATTACCCTTCTTTTTCTAGCACTACTGAAAAATGTCATGTGTGCCCTGCTCCATCCTGTAATTCTGACAGTAATCAGGAGAGCAGAATGATTCTAGGTCATGGTGTTGCAGGGAACCAAGAGGGATTCCTTGAACCCTCAAATTGTGCAGGGATTAACATGTGATAAAGGTGATAGAAGTTATTTAATTGATTACTACTTCATTTTCTTTTCATAAACCAGTTGCTGTATAATTCTTCTTAATCTGTTACTGAACTATTGTTCCTTTGTCTTTATGGTATAGCCTTAACCTACTAAATAGAATGGCCATTTTATATCATTCTGTTGTTAGGAATTATGTCCTGAGGTCTCACCACCATGCAAGCTAGACTGTTTTCATTAAAAGGTGTTGAAACTATCTACATTGCATTAAAAAAAATTATATTGGCTTGACCTCTGAAAAATTAATATTTCTCCAATTATTTCCATCTATATTTCTATAATTTGTTTTGTAGCTATATTAATATAATTGCTAGGCTGCATTGGGAAGTAGACAACTGTGTTGTTTAAAATTCTAAATGTGGCGGGGGCGGGGGGCAGCTAGGTAGTGCAGTGGATAAAGCACCGGCCCTGGATTCAGGAGGACCTGAGTTCAGATCCGGCCTCAGACACTTGACACTTACTAGCTGTGTGACCCTGAGCAAGTCACTTAACCCCCATTGCCCCACAAAACAATCTAAATGTGGGTTCTAATCTATAGAAATTCACCAAGAGTTTAGGCTTTTAAGGGTTTATTAAAAGATATAAGATAGTAAAGAGAGAAAGATTGAGAACAGATTTCTTATAGCATGGGAATCCTGGTCTTCCTAAACTCCTATGTGAAGTCCTGCCACCATGCCTATCTCTCCAGCCAAAGAGGAGGAAATTCCCTGCCAGCATTCACTTCCTCCTTCATGTCCTCCTCCCAGAAATGGGAGGTTCTTCAAGCTGATTAGCTAGCATCATTCAAATTGATTGATTCACTGGACCTGAAGGTGTTCTTGATGTAAAGTTAAAAGATTTTAGCTTCTGAGAACAATACCCTCTTAAGTACCAGCCAGATGTGCTTACAATCTAGTTAACAAGAAGTAAGCCAGTCAGCAGTCAGTCACTCTCACCCAACTCAATCAGTTTAGATCAACCTCCAGGTGGGCCCCTGAGTATCTGCTAAATCCCCTCATCTACCACATTCCATTATCTTGACACACTTCCAAATATTTTATATGTTCTTCAGTTATTTTTAACTAGAATTTATCTTTTTCTTCCTGTTGAACTTTTGTTCTTACTATGTAAAAATTCTGATGACTTATGTTGATCAATTTTGTATCCTGAAACTTTGCTGAAGTTGTTAATTATTTCAATTAATATATTGTTAACTCTATAGGTTCTCTAAATAAATCACCTTATAATCTACAAAACTGGACATTTCATTTCTGCTTTTCCTCATTCATTTATATAACATTTTTTGGGATGCTTTCCTCCAGAAACTCCACTTAGGACCCTGAGTCCAGTTGGTTACTTCACAAGTGTTTTAGTGCTACCATGTGCCAGGCACTGTGTTCAGAAATACAAGGCCAAAAGTGAACAGTCCCTCAGACCAAGGAGCTTGTTTTCATGAAAGATATCATATGAATATAAGGCATGTAAGGATGGAGGACAATAGCATATGATGGGACCAGAAAAGGCTGGATGTAGATGGTAGTAAGTAACCTAAGCTATGAAGGAATCAGAGATTCTAATAGATAGATAAGGAAAAGGTATACAGCATTTAAGACATGGAGTTCAACCTGAGTGAAGGCATGGAAAAAAAAAAAGTAGAATGAAAAAACATGAGCAGCAGCAAGGAAGTTAAAATGGCTGAACTATGTGGAGGGGAGCAAAGTGAAAGAAGACTGGGAAGGCAATGAACCTCCTTCATTTCATAGCACAGGAAACCAGGCAGAGTAAAGTGACTTGCCCAAAGTCTGATAGATTGTTAATGATAATAGCCAGGCATAGAAACAAGTTTCCATTTCACTACTCATTCCCTAGACTACACTAGTCTGTTCAAATTAGATAGGTAGGCAGATAGATGGATGGACAGATGGAATGGATGGATAGAAAACAAAACAAAAAAAACCCCAAACAATAAAACATCAACACTATGAGACGTTCTTGAATGAAAGAAAGGCTCTGTGAATATAAAGTATTGTTTTTCATCTTTCCTCTTTTAATAATTCTGTAGACTCCAGGGCAGCAACATTTTGTTCCATGTACCATAATGCTTTGCTATACTTCAAGATTTCTTTACAAAAATTTTAGCATGTTTAAGGTACCCATGCATTAAAAAAAAACTTTGTAGATCTTAGGAAATAGTGATCTTCGGTTAAAAAAATTAGAAAAGTAAAAAAAAATGGCATATCCATATAATAAAGTCTTCACAGGTTGGTTGGACAAATGGGAATCTAATATAATTCTGTGCATCAAAAGTATGAGACAAATGCACTTGTGGTAACAAAATTCCCTAAAGTCCTTTCATCCATTTTTGAAATTTAGGCATAATGAGGTCATCATTGACTAGTTAGCAAATTCAAGAAGATTTAAAAGCATACTAGAGAAATGCACAACTAGTGGGGACCAGGTCAAGGTAACCTGATGATAAATTGATGCAATGGTATATAAATGTAAACAACTTACCAGGCCAATAATAGAACTTCCTAGCTGGTGTCTGAACTGGTCTTTCATACAAGGATATGGAAATCACAGTGAACAACAGAGAAAGGATATCAGGGATCCATATTTTTATTTCGGGTAGAGGTATGGGAGGAGAAGCATGTGCCTCAAGAAATTAATGTGGTTTACTGAATATCCTGTAATCCATTGTATCTAGAGGTGAAAGGGTATTGGGATTATATATGCATAACAGGTCTGTATTACACAGATTTTTGCTGGATCTTTGTAGTCTTATTTTCATACTTAAGGTTTCTGTTAATTTGTTCTGTGGCCACTTAGACATGATATAAATTAGGCCATGGAAATAACACCTAATATATCTAGCTTACTTGAGAAAATGATCTTTCTTATATATTCAACTTAACAAAACCACAACGACAAAGATGACCACTGATTATTATGTTCATTTCAATCAATATCTCACACTATATTTTATTAACAATGTAGGTGGCACTGCTGGAGTAGAGGAAGCACTGCAGCCAAGATCCACCAGCATATCCAACCAAACAACCTCAAATAGAATTCTGGGGAGCCAGAGTCAACAAAGGTTTTGGTTGAATAATTTTTTTTTCAGCCTAAGACAATTTAGGAGGTCATCAATAGTCAGT
Organism: Dromiciops gliroides; assembly: GCF_019393635.1. Classification (NCBI taxonomy): domain Eukaryota; kingdom Metazoa; phylum Chordata; class Mammalia; order Microbiotheria; family Microbiotheriidae; genus Dromiciops; species Dromiciops gliroides. The sequence goes on along the minus strand of NC_057866.1, from coordinate 185,572,336 downwards.
GGCACTAGGGTGGGAGCTGGCCTTGAGCAAAAACATGACAGCAATACCATCTTTGGTATAGCAGTAGCAGCTTGAGGAGCTCATTTTGCAGAGACAGAAAGTTGATTAGTCAGAAAATCAGATGGTGAGAAAGAGAATATCGGAAAATCCTGTGCTAGCATTGGGTACATGACAGGTTGCTGTTTGGCAACTCCATTACCCTTATCCTTTTCTGGGAGATACTTCCAGGGCAGAGAAGAATCTTTCAGTCACAAAGGATCAGGGACCCTGAGGAGCAATAGTGTTTTCAGTTGTAATCCATTACAAACCCTTCTTAAATAAGGACCAGATTACAGACCAGAAGAGCAGTGAACACACTTCTCAGATGTAATTATGTTGGAAGCACTGAAACCTTCCAAACTCCTAGAACTAGCTCTAAAAACAGTAGTGTGAAAAAGCCTGAAGTTTGAAAAAGTGCCTCACCACCATACCCAACTTCCCACCAGGGGAGCAGAACCCAACTTTAACATAAATTTCAAGGTTGAGAAATAGGCTGGAATACTAAGCAAACAACATCAAAAAGAGAACTTTCCCATAAAAATTTCAGTGGTGAAAAGGAAGATCAAGATACAAACTCAGGTGACGACAACATTGTCAAAGCGGCTATAAGTATATCCTCAAAGGAAAAATAAAAGTGAATTAGACAAAAACCAAACAAGAAATCCTGAAAAACCTGAAGCAAGGGAGAAATTTTACAGCAGAGAGGAAAGTGGGGAGGGAGTAGACAAGGCTTGGACCTCAATCTCATCTGAATTTGTTCAAAGAGGGAAGTATGTGTGTGTACATATATGTGTGCATACATATATCTATATCTATCAATCTATCTATCTATCTATCTATCTATGTGTACAGACACACACTAAATTGGATAGAAATATATATCTTACCCAATGGGTAAATAGGAGGGAAAGGGGAAAAGAAAAAGGGGTGGGGTAATAAGAGGGAAGGCAGATTAAGGGAAGCAGTGGTCAGAAGCTAAATAGACTTTTAAGGGGCAGGCAGTCAGAGTAAAAAGAGAGAAAAGGAAAAAAAATTCAAAATTTAAAAAAGAGAGAGAGAAAAGCATAATCCGAAGTGGATGGAGGGAAATACACAGTGACATAAATAGAAATGGACAGCAGAGTACATTAGGAATCAGAATCCAATAGTACGTTATTTATAAGAAAGACTTGAATCACAGAGACACACACAGAGTTAAAACAAAGGGAAGGGACAAAATATATTATGTTTTAGCTAAAGCAAAAAAGGCAGGGATAACAATCATGATCTCAGACAAAGCAAAAATAGACCTAATTTAAAAGGAAACTATATTTTGATAAGAGGTACCATAGATAATGAAATAATATCAATATTAAACATATTTGCATCAAATAATAGGGCATTCAAATTCTTAAAGGAAAAGTTTAATGAGTTTAGAGGAGAAAATAGCAAAACTAGTGGGAGACCTCAACTTTTACTTCTTAAAACTAGATAATTCTAAACATAAAATAAATAAGAAAGTATTTTAACAAATGAATAGAATTTTAGAAAACTTAGATATTTTAGACCTCTGGACAATACTATATTGACCTCTGGACAATATAGAAGTATACTCAGATATATGTGACACCTTCACAAACCCCCCCAAACCCCCCAAAACAAACAAAAAACCCTACCATGTCTTAAGATATAAAACCTCAAAAACAAATGCAGAAAAGCAGAAATATTAAATGCAACCTTACCCAGAAAATAATGTAATAAAAATAACATTCAATAAAGGGCTTTAGAAGCATGTAATTATGACCTCACATGGATCAAATAGAATGACAGACAGGAACTAAAAAGCACAAGTAGGGTCAGCTAGGTGGCACAGTGGATAAAACACTAGTCCTGGATTCAGGAGGACCCGAGTTCAAATCCGGCCTCAGACACTTGGCACTTACTAGCAGTGTGACTCTGGGCAACTTACTTAACCCAAATTGCCCTGCAAAAGAAAAAAAGAATAAAGAAAATAAAAGAAAAAAAAAGAAAAAAGAAAAAGCACAAATTCTGGAGGGGAAGTGGGCAAAAAGACAATAATGCACTGTTGGTAGAGCTGTGAACTAGTCCAACCATTCTGGAGAACAATTAGGAACTATGCCAAAAGTGTAATAAAACTGTACATACCCTTTGACCCAGCAATACCATTTATAGAAAAAAAAAGTTTTATCAAAAGATCAAAACAAGTCTACAACAAACCAGTAGTGAAAAAAATGGTGCTACTGGAATTATTATCATTAATTTAAAAAATTCATTATCACAGCACTGAGATATTCATATTCATTCTAATCATAGTCACAGATTTAAAAGGCATCATAAAGGCAATGTGGGAAAATAAGTACTCTAACGTATTATTATTATAACATATTATTAGGTCGAGTTGTGACCTAGTTCAACGATTCTGAAAAAGCAATTTGGAACTATACCTAAAAGACTATAAAACTGTGCATACCATTTGAAATAGCAATAACACTACTAGGTTGCTACACCAAAGATAAAGAAAAAGGACCCACATGTCCAAAAATTATTTATAGAAGCTTATTTATTGTGGCAAGGAATCAGAAACTGAGACGTTGCCCATCAATTGGGCAATGGCTAAATAAATTATGTTATATGATTATGATGGAGTGCTATATTGATATAAGAAATGATGAACAGGATGGCTTAAAAAAACAGGGAAGCTTTTTGTGAACTGATGCAAAGTGAAGTGAGCAGAACCAGGAGAAAGTTGTATATAATAACAATAATATTACAATGATCATCAACTATCAATTACTTAATTATCCTAAACAATACAAGGATACAAGAAAATTCCAAAAGACCCTTAAGAAAAAATGCTCTCTACCTCCAGAGAGAGAAGTGAAAAACTTAGAGTGCAGATTGAAGGATTTTTTGAACTTAATTTTTCTTGCTCCCCCCTCCAAAAACAAACAGAAACCCCACCCCAAAACATGGGTAATGCAGAAATATGTTTTGCATGGCTTGATATCTATAATTCCAATCATATCATTTGCCATCTCAATGGGTGAAGGAGTTAGAGGGAAAGAGAATTTGGAACTCAAAAATGTAAAATTGCTTGTACAGAGTTAGACTATAACCAGGGCAGTGTGATGAAGACTTGACTTTATGGTACCAAAACTTACAGGATGTTATTAGGATTTGTACTCCCTCAGAAAAACTCAGAACCAACTGAGCTCAGCACCAAGATAATAAGAATAGTTCATTAAAATATGAAAATACCATATGTTGTATTTCTCACACGAATAGCTGCACCCCAGTGATGAAGTAGTGCCTTTTTTCATATCCCGAGATCTGTCATTCAGCATAGTTATAAGCAGGTAGTGTTGGCATCACTAACCTTTTGTTAGACAAAACCTCTCTAAAATTACCCACTCCTGTTACCATAGGGGAGAACAGTACAGATTCCACAGGAAATAATTCATCCTGCATTACAAATCAAATTCCAGTAAGGGGAGTTTAATTTGTCTTCAGGAAGACATGAGTTTGGATTTTTCTTTAGATACTTACTAGTTGTATGACCATGGGTGACATTGAACCTCTCTGAGCTTCAATTTCCTCATGTTAATAATAATAATAATAATAATTTCCTCATGATGATAATAATAACATCTACCTTGCAATGTTGTTGTGAGGGTCATTTGAAATAATGAATGTAAAATTATTTGCAATCTTCAAACTACTATATAAGTGTGAAGTATTATCATTATCATCTAATTTTCTTATCTCTTAAAAGGACTCAAAATGACATGGACCTGGAATAATTCACTATCTTATTATTCTGTTTATTTCATATTGTCTTCTATAATAAGATTCCTGTGCAAGTCAAGACATCACCTCATTATGCCACTGGTATGCTTCAAAAACAAAGGGTATATAACAACAACTTCCTTTGTAAAAAGGGGGAGGGGTAATAATAGTACCTATTTCTTAGGGTTGTATGAACTAATATTTGTAAAGAACTTTGCAAACTTTAAAGCACTATATAAATGTTAGTTATTATTATTGTCATTTGTCAGATTCAGGAAATGTGAATTTTTTTTTTAGTGTTCAGTGGGGAAATGAAACAAGGTACAGTAGAAAGAACACTAATTCTGGAGTTAAAAAAACCCTGGATTTAGGGGCAGCTAGATGGCGCAGTGGATAGAGCACCTGCCCTGGAGTCAGGAGTACCTGAGTTCAAATCGGGCCTCAGACACTTAACACTTACTGGCTGTGTGACCCTGGGCAAGTCACTTAACCCCAATTGCCTCACAAAAACAAAAAAACAAACAAACACACACACAAAAAAACCCTGGATTTAATCCCTGTCTCTGATAAGCATTCATTTGGGCAATTTACATATTCTCCCTCAGTTTCCTTCTTTATATAATGAGGGAGTTGTACTAGAGAGCTACTGGAGTTCTTTCCAGATCAAAATCTGCAAATTCTATGGATTTTTCAACTTTGTATCCTTGGAGTCTTACACTTAGGGCAGGGAACATAGTAGAATTGTGAGGGACTTGTTCTAGATCTGTGACTTCATTATGGTAAAGAACTCTCAGTGAAAAATACCCTCTACCAAGGAAAATCAACAAGAATTTTCCAGTTTATAGCCTTAGATGTAGAACTTTGCCTAGGACACTGAGAGATGTTAAATGGTTTACCTAGTATCCCATAATCATTATTTGTCATTATCTTATTGACTCCTTAATACTATGCTTTTTGCATAGTAGGCTCTTAAATCATGTTTGTTGAAGCATGTGTATTTGAAAGAGAAATTGTTTTGTGAAAGGTGAATTTCTGTTGCCATTCTTGTTGCATGTTCCCTGTCCTATTTTCCAACAAGGAAAATCATTTCAGCTAAATAAATTCACAGTTCAACATTTTGGTAAGAGCCATCATTAAGTCTGCCACTCGGTAGTACTGCAAAATCACAAGAGCCTGAAGAAATAATGCCAGCTGCCTTCAGCCTCAATATACACTTGTCTGGATTTCGAAGGCTTTATGTCTGGTTTGCTATCAACTCCATCGCCACCTTTACTGTGGGATTTGGATGCATTCTTAAACCTGATCACTCCTACTCAGAGGCTCAGCGAATTTTCATTACATCAGTGGGAGAAGTCATTTCTTAATTCGTTTATGGCACTAAGACAGAGATCCTGCTGGGTCCAAGGACTTTTCACATGCCTTGCAGTGAGAAATGACAAATTAATGACAGTATTCCCAGGAGAGGCTTACTGCCAAACACTTCACAGAGTAGACAAGTCGATCTGTCTGTGTAGGCTTGAAAAAGGAGTCAGGCTAATTCCCAAACTACATAGACATAGCAGGAGGGACTGGATTCTAATAGCAGTAAGCAGCAGGTTGTATCATATAACAAGCCAGATTTCTTAGGATAGGTATATACTTGAACTTGGTTTTTGATTTGAACAATGTTGGAAAGGAGGAGGAAAAAGAAAACCAAAGTTTAGGATATGAGGTGGGTGGGTCTCAATAACAACCTGTTTCCTGGGGGAATCGTGTATTTTTGATTCCTTGGAAGAGAGGTGTATGGCAAATCCAAAATGTAACAATAGGATCCAAACTGAATACCATACCACAATATTCCTTTTTAGACTTCTTTTCCTCTTCCTTTTGTGAACTCTAATATTCTAGCAAAAATTCAAAGTATAATTTAGGCTTTTATATGTGGGTACTGTTTTTTTTTGAGACATTGTTTTGAAAGGAGGGAGTGCTTAGTTTTTTGGTTTTATTCCCCTCTCATGCTTTGGTTATGTTGTTGTTTCTATATTCCCAGTGTTTAGCTTTTGGAATATATTTAAAAGTTAAATACTTATTGATTGTTTACCTGGAGGTGATGAATAAATGTGGGTCATAGTAGTTGTATGGTGGTTGACAGTTCAACTCATAGAGTTATCAAGAAATTCTCAGAGGTCAGTGAAAAAGCCCTCCTACTTTTCTTTTTAAAAAATGACAGTGATGAGGGAAAAGACTCATGCACAAAAATATTTATAGAAGCCCTTTTTGTTGTGGAAAAGAATTGGAAATTTGGGGAACAGCTGAACAAATTATAGTTTACGAATGTCATGGAATGCTATTGTGCTATCAGAAAAGATAAAGGGGAGAATTTCAGAGAAAACTGGAAAGATGTATATACGCTGATGGTGAGTGAGGAGAGAAATAGAACAATTTATAAAAAAACAACAATCTGAAAGATTTAAGGAACTTGGATCAATGCAGTGACTAAAGGTCTCATGATGAAATATACTATCCACCACCTGGAAGAAAGCTGATGGACTCAGGGTACAGATTGAGACACATATAGTTTGGGAAATGTTCAACATAGAGATTTTTTCCCCCTGACTAATGCAGGTATGTTATAAGTGTTTTAGCTTGCGCTCTCTCTCTCTCTCTCTCTCTCTCTCTCTCTCTCTCTCCCTTTTTTTGTGTGTTTTCTTTCTTGTTCAGTGGTGGAGGGAGATGAGAGGGATTGAAAAGAAGCTTAATGAATTAAAAAAAATAATGACATTGATAGTGATGAGTACATAAACTATATTGACTTGTTATCTATATGATTTTGGTTTACATAAAAGAGTGAATTAATTAATGAAGAAGCATGTATTAAGTGGTTAATGGGTGCAAAGTATGGTGCTAAGCCCTGAAGATACCAATAAAAAAATGAAAATAGTGTCTGCTCTCTAAGAGGTGACATTCTGATTATTTTGTATCTGACTTGGGGAGTACTTGGCTTCCTTTCTTTATAATTATTTGTATACAGAGCAACTCTTTTTCTAGCCTCAAGGGCAAGGACCATTTTTGTCTCCCACTTTGTACCTAGTATTGCACTGTCGGTCCAGAAATGAGAGTTTTCAAAGGTACAAAACTCTTATTAGGACACTACCTTCAGTAAGATCAGAATCATGCCTGCAACTTGTAGTCTTGACTTAGAAACTTATTGGAGGTCCTGAGAAGCTATAGTTGCATACTAGTATACATCAGAGACAGGACCTGAACCTGAATTTTTCACTCTGCAAGGGTGTTCTATACACTAAACCCTAGAGGCTTTCACAACTTTGCACATGAGATATTTAATAAATCTGTTAAAGGAATGTTATAAATTAATGCATTGGCTTATTTTTTTTTCCTGTACTGGGCTCTATAATTTCAAACTTGTCAGAAACTCCTATGTTGACTAAACAGAAGCAAAAATGGAACTTTTGCACAGATCAACTCACAAAAATGTATCATACCAAATTTGAATGGGAGGGACATGGTCCATTTCTTCCAGTTGCCATGTTCTTGAGGGAGGAAGTTTCCTTCCATAATGAAGTACCTGAATTGTATCTGCTGAGTCAACTGTTTGTTCTAGAGCACTAGCTATTCATTCCCAAGTTATATTGCCTTTCTTCAAATATATGAAGCATGTAATTGGCAGCAGATTTTTCATCACCAGCTGTTTAATTTATTATTTTAAAAAAATGAATATATTTATTTTGTTCCTCAAAGCAGAGGGTATGAAGCCTGAATGTCAATTAGAAGGCTTGGCATTCAGTGGGACAGAGACAGCTTCATCCTGAATGGTTTTGTAAGGGTCAATCTGGAGTTTTAAATTGTTTAAAAAAGTACATGGAAGCCTGGCATATGTATATATTAATTTGATATTTTCTTGATCCATTATATCATCAGAGTGTGGAGTCCTTCAAAAGATGCAGACTGAAAATTGACAGGGGCATCTGAGATAGGGTCTACATTTCTATGGAAAATAGAAAATCATTGTCTGAAGACCAAGATTCTAGAAGTGAGATTTTTTTATACTAAGCTGGACTGATTCTCCAATGCTAGTTATGCATGTGGATGGAGTATGCAAAACTCAGAGCCTTTGTATTTAGCTTATGTGTGTAATATACCCCGCCATAAATACACAATTTCATATACATATGTATAAGTATATATATATATGTGTGTACATGTATATATGTGTATAATATGCATATGTCTATCTTTCTCTCTCTCTCTCTTTCTCTCTCTCTCTCTCTCTCTATCAAGCTGGATGGCTTAGTGAATAGACTGCCAGTCCTTGAGTCAGGAAAACTCATCTTCCTAAGTTCAAATTGAGCTTCAGACACTTACTAGTTGTGGTACTATTTGCCTCACTTTCCTTATCTGTAAAACGAGCCAGAGAAGGAAAAGGCAAACCACTCCAGTATCTTTGCCTAGAAAACCACAAATAGGGTCACAAGGAATTGGACGTGACAAAAAATGACTGAATACCAATGTGTACACACACACACACACACACACACACACACACAATTAGATTCATGCATCAAACAGCAGCTGGTTAGTCAGCAGATGGTATCTCCATGCCTCTCTCTCTGTCTTACATTGGGCATTTTATTTATGGTCCTGGACTACATAATTCCACTGGATGTGTGTCACCGGATAAGTTCTATCACCTCTTTCCTTCCCCCCAACCACCACCTTTCAATCTCCAAAGCTGAATCACCCCAAGGTGTGTTTGGGTAAATGTCAAAAAAAGGTCTAAGAGACATGGGGTTGTTTATCTCTGGGAACACACACACATACAAATATACAAATATACATAGACTTGGATGGCATGTTGCTTAGTTTTGCTACACAAAGGTGGGACTTGAAAACAGGTCATACAAATTCTCAGGCCAGCTTTCTTATCACTACGCCCACAGTTCTTCTGATATATAGATTGTCCCAAAAATCCTAATGCAACTTTCAATTTATAAAAGTTTGAAACTGAACTAAAACTTTTGAGATACTTTGTATATATACACAACTTTTGAAAGATGCACATCAAAGCACCACATGGATGAGTATATTAATATACATTTACATGTGTGTGCACATATCACATGTGTATATATAAACACATATATAAATATGATTCCCATAGACCTTATCACATAAGACAATTGTATATAATGCATCATATTACATATGATTTATCATGTATAATAAAGCACTTGGAATTCAATTCAATTCAATAAATATTCATCATGCCTCCCACTATGTTCCAGGCATTGTAGTAAGTGATAAGAAAGAAATAAAGACAGTCCCTACCCACAAGGACTTTACAATATACTGGGGAAAGACAGAAATATAAAAGGAATCTGGAAGGGATGGGGTTGAGAAGAGACTGAAGTTACCCAGCACAGTGGCATCTTGTTTTCTAGATAAAACAGAGTTACAGATTGAAAGTGGAATGAGGCACCAAGTCTACATTCTGGCCTCTATAAAGGAAAGCTTTGGGTAGATATTAGTGGTCTACCTTGCAGCCTTCTAATGAAAGGATAGAGGAAGATGAAGGAGGTAGGAAGGTGTGTTGTTGTTGACCCCTTTGGGGTAAACCTAGTAGCATTATTGCTGTGTACAGATAGAATGCATTTATAGCCATTTTGGTTAAGTTCAAATTGCTTTCTGGAATGGTTGGACCTGTTTACAACTAAACCGACAGTGCATTAAGGTAACTATTTCTCCACATCCCTTTTATTGTACCTTTTAGTTCTTTGCCTGTGATCAGAACATGTATTTCTCAGTACTATGGTAAGGAATTTTAACTTGGATGATAAATCCAGTAGCATCATTTTTTATTACTGGTTTTTGTCAGGCATGTTTTGAACTTTTGCTAAAACATTTTCTTTGTAGGATATGAACATACAGTTTTCAAATGAAGAAATCAAAGCTATCTAGTGCCATATGAAAAATGCTCTATATCACTATTGATTAGCAAAATGAAAATTAAAACTACTCTGAGGTACCACCTCACACCTATCAGATTGGCTAATATGGAAAAAAGGAAAATAATAAATGTTGGAAAAGCCGTGCAAAATTAGAACACTCATCCATTGTTGGTGGAGTTGTGAACTGATCCAACCCTTCTGGAGAGCAATTTGGAACTATGCCCAAAGGGCTAAGGGACTGTGCATACCCTTTGATCCAGTAATACCACTAGTAGGTCTGTATCCCAAAGAGATCATAAAAAGAGAAAAGGACACATATGTACAAAAATATTTATAGCAGCTCTCTTTGTGGTAGCAAAGAATTAGAAATCAAGGGAATGCCCATCAATTGGGGAATGGCTGAACAAGTTGTGATATCTGAATGTAATGGCATATTAGTGTGCTGTAAGAAATGATGAGCAGGGGGCAGCTAGGTGGCGCAGTGGATAAAGCACTGGCCCTGGATTCAGGAGTTCCTGAGTTCAAATCCGGCCTCAGACACTTGACACTAGCTGCGTGACCTTGGGCAAGTCACTTAGCCCCCACTGCCCCATAAAAACAAAAACAAAAACAAAAAAACCCCAGACAAACAAAACAAAAAAACAAAACAAAACAAATAAAAGAAATGATGAGCAGGCAGATCTCAGAAAAACGTGACAGACTTATGTGGACTAATGCTGAGTGAAGTGAGCAGAAGCAGGAGAGCAACGTACACAATAGCAGCAACATTGTGTGATGATCAATTATGACAGACTTGGCTCTTCTCATCAGTGCAATGATCTAAGACAATTCCAAAGAACTCATGACGGAAAATGTTCTCCATATTCAGAAAAATTTGCAGATTCAGAATGCAGATTGAACCATACTGTTTCCACTTTTGTTTTTTTCTTTTTTTTGGTTTTTTCCCTTTGTTCTGATTCTTCTTTAAAACATGACTAATGCAGAAATATGTTTATTGTGTGTGTGTATGTATGTATGTATATATATATACATACATACATACACACACAATATATATATATATATATATATATATATATATATATATATATATATATATAACCTATATCAGATTGCTTTCTGTCTTGAGGAAGGGGGAGGGGAGGGAAGGAGGGGAAAAATTTGGAACTAAAAATCTTATAAAACAAATGTTGAAAATTATCTTTACATGTAACTGGAAAATAATAAAATACTAATTCAAACCTGATGCAGAATGGGAGCCATTAATAAGATATTATCCTTTTGGGGGGAAAAAGACAGTGTGTGAATTCAGTAGGTTGCCTCTCCAACCAGCTAAATAAAGAATACAAAGGTCATAGTGACTAGAATTTGGAGTTCATTTCCCTTTTTGAAATTAATATATAATTTTACTTGCAACTATTTAGGCTTATGTTTTATCTTGAAATCGTGTGTGCCTTTGCTGAAACCCAAAGAGAAGCAAATAGCAAAGTAGGGTTGGGTAAAGTAAGGGTTATATGTTTATTCTTTAAGTTGGATTCAAACATTGAGGTATTTGTTCTTTCACAAAAGTGCAACATTTAAGTGAACGTAAAGTTGTTTGAAATGTATTTCTGTCATTTGAACAAGAATATCATAATTCAGTCTAGTGTGATAAACAAAGCAAGCTCGACTTTAGCCTGGAGGGTAATGACTTTGAAGAATATTGCAAATTTAATTTAAAATAATGGTGCCATATTTCTTATTGACATTATTTTATAAGTGTTTGAAGTGAGTAATCCTTCTCTTTTGTCCTTTTATGGTCATTGGCCTTCTTTTTCTTATATTGCTACTCTTTTCAACCATGGAAGATGGCTACATTCAACAAGGATGAGATCAGGTTTGGGGAAGATTGACACCCCAAATGAGGGGTGGGTGAGTAGAAAAATGTGTCAACAAAAGGTGAACTGCAAATTGCAAGTTAATGACCCTTTGAGACATAGAAAACTCAGTTTAGAAATGAATTCTCTTCTTGGTTTCCAAAATCAATAGCAAAGGAGTTCCTTCTAGCAGTGAGAAATGGAAAGAACAAAAGAGTTCTCCGCTTAATGAACATGTTTTAAGAGGGAGGTACTTCACCTCCATGACTTGGAGATTTCTGGAGCTTGTAGGAATCTAAGATTTGATCTAGTTTAACACCCACCTTTTACATATGATAAAGCCAAGGATCAGAATGATCTTTGTAAAACACAAGTCTGATCATATTACTGTCTAATTCAATAAACTTCAGTGGTTCTCTCTTACCTCCAGGATCAGATATAAAATCCCCTATTTGATGTTTAAAACCCTTCTGACACCCACTTCACACTTACCCCACTTGTCATGTACACTGTAATCCAGTGACACTTGCCTCATTACTGTTCCTTGAACAATCCTCTCCATCTCCTGACTGGGCATTTTTAGTGACTATCTGCTATTATATGGATTTGTATCCTTCCTTATCTCTACAACCTAGGTTCCTTCAAGACCCAGCTAAAACCTGTCCTTTTATAGGAAGATTTTCTTAATCCCTCTTAATTCTGCCCTCTCTCAATTATTTCTGATTTATCTTGTATATAGCTTGTTTTTGCATAGGAATTTGTGAAGCTTATCACCATATAAGTTGGCTATTTGGTGATGAATTCTTTGGCAACAGTAAGGCATGGGGAAAAAAGTAGTACTAAATATCCCACAATAATGTTTGGTCACCTTCTGCATTTCTAATGATATTGTCAGAGTGCTGGAAAAGGAGTCAGAGGATGTCAATAATGATAGTTTTTACAAGTATGTAAATCTATATTTACCCATTGCTACTCTGAATGTGAAGTCATTGTTCAATGACGAATGAGTACAAATACCGTTTGAAAAGCTGAATCATATCAATGCTGACATTTTTGCTATGAATGAAACTAGAGGACAGAAAGTATCATCTAAATGCAAAGGGTAGCACGTAGGTTCTCCCAGAGAGTGAAATGAAGGAATTAACTGTCAGTTTTATCCTGATTTCAAAGGCAATAAGAAACATTTCATTGGATAACAGTACATACAGACACACACATAGATTTTATATATATATATATATATATGGATAACAGTTCCCACACATGCACAAACACACACACAGATATATATGTATTTATATGCACACACACATATATACCATTCATACACACATATGTATGTGTCTTTGTTACATACCAGACACTACTAAACACTGGGCATGTGAGCACAATGCAATCACACAAGCACACAATATAAAGCTCCATATAAAGGAGCTTACTTTCTAATTGGTGAAGACAACCTATACAGTGGAACTGGAAAGTGGGGAGAAGAGGGGGTTGATCCCTGTACAGGGAAAATATAATTATCAAGGAAGGAGAGAACTCTTGCTATGAGTAAGGAGTGCAAGTAGAGGTAAAGGAAGTAATAATCACCTGTATGTCTCATGAAGTTATGGTCTCCATCAAGAGAATGAGCCTCTGAGCAGAGGCATTTGTGAATCTTTGGAACTTAATAAATCCTGAGTGATTGACTGATCCATTGTCATTTTGTACTGTAGAATTCATGCTTAAAAGATCACCCTGGAAATAATTGCACCATATGTACTGCCATCTGTTTGAGATCAAAAGGTGGAGGAATTCTGTGAAGAGTTTCATAAGAGCCTCCAAATTAAAATATACCATGATATTCTATGACAAACGAGTGCAAAGATGGGAATAGGTGACCACAGTCAACAGTAAGTGGAAAATGTATATGAGGATTGAGCAATGGAAGAAGCTAAAGTTTGGCAGACTACCCAGAGCACTGGATCTTCACTCTGAGGACCTCAGTTTAAATCCAACCTCTGATGCTTGTTAGCTGTGAGCAAGTAGCTTAACATTCCTTGGCCAGCTCCCTGGACTGTAAAATTAAGGGGTTGAACTAAGTGAACTTTGAAGTCTCTTTCAGCATTAGATAACGAATGTTGATCCTGAAATTATGTGTGTATAATAGGCCAAGGAATGTAATTTCTATTTTGGTTTCTTCATCTGTATAATTATAGCGACTACCTCAGAATTGTTGCAGACTTCAAAGTGCTATACAAATGCTATGATTACTCCTGCTGCTGTTTTTTATAACTGGCAATAGTATATCATCAGTCCTCTCCACTCTCTATTCCCACTTTGTCGTTGTTCAGTCATTTCAGTTATGTCCAACTCTCTGTGACCCATTTGGGGTTTTCTTGGCAAAGATACTGGAATAATTTGCCATTTCCTTCTCTAGCTCATTTTGCAGATAAGGAAAGTTAGAGGTTTAAGTGCCTCGCTCAGTGTCATACACTAGTTGGTGTTTGAGGCCACCATTAACTTCATGTCTCATAACTTTAGACTTGCTGTTCTATCTCCTGGCTGCCCACAGTCACTGGGGATGGTTATTTGCCTCTCCCCACTTTTATTTGCAATTAGCCCTCTAAGCTTATACTTTGTTTGGCTTGTACCTGTCCTCTCAACCTTTTCTGTCCTTCTTGAGGAGTTTACTGTCTCCCTCTCCTTGTCCTAACCAATTTTCTGAATTTTATATTTATACCTCTACACTCTCTAGCTTTCTCCCATCTTCCTTTTGTACACATCATAAACACTTAATATGGCATCACAGCATATTACTTTGAGCTTTCTAGTGCTGATAGAAGACTTTCATTAATTTAAAATTATACACTGATAATGCTTTCACAGTTTTCTTTCCTCCTTGGTTGATTCTTGTACTTTTCTTCCTTCACATTCTCCAGTGGCTATTACCTCTCAGAACAAATAAAAACTCTTCTCTTTGGCTTTTAAATCCCTTCACGACCTGGCCCTCTCCTACATGTCTAGTCTTCTTGAGTTTTATGCCTAAAAACTCTACAATCCAGGAATTCTGCATTTCTTGCTGTTACCTGTTTCCTGACTCTATGCTTTTTCATTGATTGCCCTCCCTGCCTGCAATTCTCTCCTTTCTGATCACTTCCTCTTAGCTTCTGTGACTTCTTCAAGATTTAGCCAAAATTCTACTTCCTCTAAGAACACTTCCTTGGTTTCCCCTCTAAAAGTGGCTTACCTCTGCAATTACCTCTTATTTACACTATATGTATCTTGCATTTTCATAGCTGTATGCATGTTTTCTCCCCCTTTAGAATGTGAACTCCTTGAAGGCAGGGATTCTCCCTGCCTTCCCTTTGTATTCCTAGTGCTTAACAGAGTATTTGGCACACTATAAGCACTTAAATTGCATTGTCGTGACATATCCAGCTTCTAAGTCCTTGTCCTTGATGGGCTCTTATGACTTGAGACTGGGGTAGAGGTTTACACAAGAAGGGAGGGGGATGATATGCAAAACCCTTTGATAGTGTGCTCATATCATTTGTTCATTCTCATGTTCAATGGTGATTAGTTTTTTTGTTTGTTGCACTTGCTGAGAATTCCTTCTCCTTCCCCTCTGGGATCTTGTATAAATTTTAGACACACTATAAACTGCAAGACAGCATCTTTCTGTTTATTGGGTGAGTTTCCCATCTGCTTTATCAGTTGGACTTTGTTGAAATCAGGTCATGTCTTTTCATTTCTCAACTGAAGGAAAGGGTTTTAGTTAACCTGGAGAATGAGAAAAATAAATCCAGCTCCTGGTGAAATAACTGATGTTCAGTATGATTTGAAACAAGACTTTTAGTGAAAACCACATCAATCTGAAAATATCTGATTGTTGATTGGTATTAAGCAGGCATATTGCAGCTGAGTTGGTTTTGATACAAAGGAGAAAATTCCATTAAATGGGATTTTTTTAGGAAGCAAGTTGGAATTAAGTAGGCTTTGCTCACTTTCTCCTCCATTGCAGAGGGAAATTGAACTGAATCCTATTCTGATGGCATGGATTGGTTCACCTCTATCTACAGAACAGGTCTTTTGAACATTTGCCTCAAACAAAAGAAATCTATCAGGGCATCACAATGTAGAGGCTATCCCTGGGAAATAATCATAGCTTTATGGTTGAGAATCTAGAAAAAAGAAATCTCCCAGAAGGCTCCTATCACAGATATACCTTCCTCCCTCCCTCCATCCCAGCCCTTATCTTTGAAGATATTTATTATGATCTACATATTTTCTTTTCTAATTCCAATCTATTCCAATCTATTATTGACCCAGGCAGATAAACATCCAAGCATCCCTTCTTTTGCAGGCCAAACAGCTGGGGAGTAAAATAGGTGAACTCAGTGCCAATCATGTAGGCAGACCTGCTAGGAAAAACAGATGGATTGTAAATAAAGAAATGGATTTTTCTTCTGTGAATATTTTTCATTTTTACAATTTTATTTTTATTTTTGCCTCTGCTGCTGATCTTCAAGTCCTTTTGCAACACATAGACCCAAGCAGTTTGACTTCTGCTGCCATGTGTGCCATTATGATGTGACCTCTTTCCATTATCCTTTCTCATTCAGGTCACTGGGTCTGGGTTGACATTTCTCCCCAAGATGCTTTGCTCTTTTCCCAAGACTCTATTACATTTGGTTTCGCCTCATGGTCCAAGAGCCCTCAAAGAATAACTGATTCTAATATTAAAGTCCTACAGGCATCTGCTCAGTAACCTGTGTCTGAGAGTGAGGCAGCCATGCCACCATCTGTTATATTTTCTGTAGGATGGCTGTTGCCCTCATTGTAGGTTATTGCAGGTCTCAGAGGGCTAAGCTCACTTTGCCTTTGAGCCATTTTCTAGCAAAATAAAAAATGACTTGCATTTCCTCCTGTCACCGCACAAGCTGTACTGTAAAGATTGCCTCAATTACGGGATCACTTATGTTATTTTTAAGCAGAATTGATTTTGTTTTCATGTGGTATGGATGGAAGCTGCTTTGGCAAAAAGGGTTTTTAAGTGCCAAGTTGCCAGGCTTTCCTGTACCTGAATCCTTGCATCATTCTGATTCTATATAACGATAATGGCATTATTTACTATTTATTTTAGCTATTTAGACAGAAACATCTTCTGAGAACCCATCTGCCATCTGTGTCTTAGAGAAAAGCAGCATTCTTTAAAGTCTCCTGTCACAAAATTAAAACAACAGGGTAGTCCATTCAGCTGAATGTTGCTCACTGGTGTCAATTACCTTCCATTATCTAGTCCAAAGCAGGCATTGTTGAGAGTAGAACAGTATACACCTTGTCACTCAACCCTCACAGTCAGATAGTTATTAGTGTGAGAGGTGCATTATCTGTGTCTTGGGTGCTTTTTCTTTCCAATTTCTATCTCTTCTTTGAGGAAGGCTTGAGTTCTGAGATACTTTTAAAATTGATGAAATCACTTATTGCCCATGCCAATCTGTCTTAAGTATTAGTGATGGCATTGACAATTCCAGGATAGCACTGAATTATGAATTGAGGTGCCTATAACTCATTTTATTATTCTCAATGGAGAGCAAGTGTGAAGTGGTGGATAGAGCTCTGGGCTTGGAGTCAGGAAGCTCTGAGTTCAAATTCTGCCTCCAGTGCTTACTAGCTCTGTGTCACAGGTTAAGTCATTTTAATGCTGCCTATCTGTAAAATTGAGATAATAATAGCAATTATCTCACAGGGTCATTGTGAGGATCAGATGATTTGATATTTGTATAGTGCTTGGCATGTAGTAAGTCCTTCATAAATTCCCTTCCAATAGTAATGATCCCACTTTCTCTTCCATGATGTTTTGTTCTTTTCAAGAGACTCTATTATACTTTGCTTCTCCAACATGGTCCAAGAGCCCTTAAAGAACAAATATTTCTAATATTAAGTCCTAAAGGCTCAGTAACTCATACGTACTACACAAAAGGTAGTGGGGAAAATACTGGATTTGGTTTGAACTTGGGCTTTACCATTTACTAACTCCGACTTGTGGGAAGTTGCTTAATTTATCTGGGCCTCTGCTTTCTTATCTATAAAATGAGGGTGTGCAGGGTCAAGAATCCTGCCTCTGGAGGGTAGCTAGGTGGTGCAGTAGATCAAGCACTAACCTTGTATTCAGGAGGACTTGAGTTCAAATTCAGCTTATTAAACTTATAAGTGCATGTTTTTTTCCCCTATGTTTCTCCCCTTGGAGAGCTGGTTAGTCAACAATTACCAGTATGTCTCTGAACTAAAATTCAGTGAAACTACTTTATCTATTATAACTTCTTGATTTCCACCATTATTACATTTAAACTCATCCATGAATGGTAGTGGTTAAGTGTGGTGTCATGAAAAACACTAGACTTGTTGTAAGAGGAATTGGGTTTGACTTGCTAAAGTCATGGATAGTTAGTAGCTTGTAACATATATAATAAGAATGATTTTTATTTAGAGAGGTATGATGGAGTATATTTAACAATTAGTTCTCTGGAATTAAAAAAAAGTACACATGATTTACTTTTATGTTTAATCTGCAATTTTAACACTCTCTTCATCACTTTATCAAATTCCCCAAGTCAACAAAACAAGGAAACCCTGATTTGTAGGGTTTGCTGATTTTTAAGGTGTAAATAGTCACACTGAAAATTCTACAATCAGCTCTTGTGAGCCAGTTCATAACCCTGCTTGCTGGCAAAATGTAGGCTAAGAGAAAGGGCTCTGTAATATAGGAAAAGAAGGCAGGACAGCCATGCAATGAGAAATAGAGTTGACACATAGACATCCGCAATGCTGTAAACAGACCTCCCAGGCACTAAAAGAATCAGAAAAAATCTTCAACATAACAGATCCTCTAAGATGGTTTCATGGAGAGAAGAGGACAAGAATCGCACAGGATGTGAAGGAATGGATGGGTTCCAGTATGACCTGCTGAATGAAGTGCTAACCTGAGGACTCAGATCACGCATGGATCCATTTGAAAAGAATGCATTATATTTTCCCTAGTCTTTATGATCTCCAGATCAGAGTTGACACTATTCTTTGGAAATGAAGATTATTCATTTTATATTACTGATCTCATCTTCTAGCTTCTTCCTCTTTAGGAAATTGAAACGTGCATCACTTCGTATCCCATATAAAGAAACCTTGATTTTCAGTAGCATGGGCAATTATACATCTTCTGGGTGACCAGTGCACAAGCCATGCCCTCATATCTTTTAAAAATATTTAATTGCCTTTCATTTAGGTTAATGATCTAGAGAGAAAAAGTGGGAGAAGCATATGTGTGCAATGGACAAGAATCCATGTAATATGACAGAGGGGAAGAGAAATGGATGCTGTCATCCAGTACTGACAGGTCATGTTCCCTTCCATTGCTACCAGGTATCAGACTTTCTGGTTGCCTTGCAGGCATGAGAAAGAATTCCTGTTGCTTTCAGACTGAGAGGGTAGAGCTCACATATGGAAGGATAGCTTTAAAGTCATGGATGGTTATAGCCACAAGATCGGTCTCTCTTTCCCTAGATTTTATCATCCAAGGACAAATATGGCAGAGAATAGTGTTTCAGAGACAATTTAGACTCTAAAGCAGATAAAAAACCAGAGAGGATGAGACTAGTAATTATTGTTATTTCTGACAGGTTGGGAACCTGGAGGTGAAAACTTGACTCCTTTCAAAGCATGATTTCCTCTGATTTTTCTTGATAAAGCTTGAGCTCTGGACCTGGGTTTCTGGACCAATCACCAATGCCCATTCCTGTTCATGATCTTTAGGGATTGAGAGTTTCATAGATTCCCTTATGCCCTCTCTCCCATCCCAACCCCCACACCTACTTCCAAAATATTAGAAGGACCAGCAGTCAGGAGGTGGTTACAGGAAATGGTTGGAAGCAGATTACTTCCTGTAAGAGCAATTTTTTTCCTATAACTTTCATATGTTCAGTAATCTATGTGCTTGTAGTGGGCTGAGTGCCTACATCCCATGAATAAGTGTGAATACACATATATCTTTATATTGATATAAGGAATTTCACCTGTGGGATGGGGGAAGAGAGCTTATGTAAATTAGTAATAGATTTCAAGTCTGACATTTTATGCAACATCCTATATCATACCTTAGCTAAAAGGTGTCAAAAGCTTTAGACCAGCAGGTTGTAAACTGCTTGCCAAACTCTGAAGTACATCTTGAACTAGATTAAAATGTAATTGGCTTGTGTTTAAGAAAATAAATAGGGGGCAGCTGGGTGGCTCCATGGATAAAGCACTGGCCCTGGATTCTGGAGGACCTGAGTTCAAATTCAGCCTTAGACACTTGACACTTACTAGCTGTGTGACCCTGGGCAAGTCACTTGACCTTCATTGCACCATAAAAATAAACAAATAAATGAATGAATAAATAAATAAATGAACATAAACATACAATGCAACATAGGTGATGTTAATTTGTGGTTTTCTAAATCAATGTGTGGCCAACTAGGGATCCATTTCTATTTGAGTTTCACAGCCAGCACTGCCCTAACACAATTGTGAAAACAGCTAGCACTTGTTTGAATTATTTCGTTTAGTTTCTTTCTTTCTTTTTTTTGTGTGTGAGGCAATTGGGGTTAAGTGAATTAAAGTCATGTCCCAGAGCAGTGAGGAAGCATGCTGTGTGATCTCAGATGTCTAAAAGAGGTACTGCAACTTATTTCCCTTAATGGACAGTGAGAGCCTTAAGATTAGGGTCTGTTTGATTTTTGACTTTGTATTTTCAATGTCTATCTGAGATAAATGATTATTAAATACCTAATTGTTAATATTGGAGATACCCAGGCATCTTTCCTTCCTAGATCTTCATTTTCTACTAAGCCAAGTCAATATCTGAAAGACACTGTTGATGGATGGCATTGCTCAAATCTTCGGGGTAAAGGCCTTTCAATCCTCACCCAACTAGAGAACCTTCAAAGAATTTAATCTAAGGTGAATTCTGGCCCATTATGTTCTACTCTGGCAGGTTGGGGGTGGGTGGGCGGAAGAGATCCTTTTGTCTATATTACCCTAGATGGGGTGATAAGGGTATAAATAAGTCTCTTTGACCAGGATTGAGTGATTAGAATCACATCTCCTGGGTTCTTGTTAGAATGGGTCCACCTCTCTTTATAGTAATCATTTTTTCCTTGTTAATTAATCAGAGTTGACTGCCACCCTCAGACACACTGACTCTTCCAAGGGCATATAAGCCTTGAGTGCATTCCATGGAATGTCTTCAGCATTTGAGAGTATCACTAACCCCTGTTATTAGTTATTGTTAGTATGAGGAATAAAATGATTAATTACCCAGAAAATAGCTCTCTTGAACTATTTATATGTCACATATTATAGTACCTAGCACCTAGCAGACCTCTAGTGAATACTTATTGAATTAAATGGAAATCATGAGGTTCTTTTCTTAAGGCAAGAGTGGAAAGAGGTATATTAATGGTCCTTACCAATGTTTGCAGTCACAGCTTTAATAAGAAATTCATGTAACGCAAACTATATAAATGAATAAATTAAATGTATCTTTGTGTGTATGTATGTATATATGTATGTTTGTTTGCATATGCATGTATGTATATATTGCTTCCTATGTACCAAGCACTGTGCTGAGCTCAAAGATATAAATTACAAAGGGAGTTATCTCTTTTTCTTAAAGAGTTCACATTTGGACAAAGGGATACAATACTCAAAGGCGGGTTGATATCTGGGCAGGTGGCAAAGACTAGTTCTCTGGAGGACTCAGAAACAGGACAGATGACAAGATACCAGGCTTTATTCTAGCATGGGCTACCATAGATTAAAAAATCAAGAAAATGGAAAAATCCGGGGGAAAGGAAAAGTAATCTACCATGGCTACATATCTAGCTAAATTCTTTAGGTATTTGTGGGCAGTTAAATGGCAGCCCCTTCCTTATAACCCAGCATGTTAAAGAAACATTTAGGGAGCAAAATGTTGATCCCCAAACTCAGAAAATCTCTGCATGTCCCTCTTAGTCTAATCACTGTAATTTGGACACATTTGCCATTTGGTGAGCTGTCTTTGGTTCACCCCTTGTCCCTGCCCATTTGCTCCAACAGTAAAAATAACTTTTCTCAAAGAGTTTCTTGTTGTCTAAGAGCACTCATTCTCTCAGGTTTTTCCCCTTCACCCTCTATTGTTGTTCCCACCATCACAATCAGCCTTTGATAGAAGAAAGATATGGAAGCAATAGTAATAGCTGTGAAATAATAGAAACCAGGAGAGGAAAAAAATCATTTTAAGAGATAAAACTCCATATACCATTAAATGAGAATTCTGTCTTAGTTCATTTTAGAAAAACTGACTAGAAAACTGATGACCTCTGCAGCTGGTAAAATGCACTTCAGGCAGTTCCCTAGATGCTTCAGGTCCCCCATCCCCTACTCAATTCTGATTGTGACTCATGATCTTGTCTTCTCTAAAAGTGACAGGAGGAAGAACATGTCCACAGTAGAAGTGATTGTGCCTTTCTTCACTAAAGTATCTTTGACTTTATTTCATGCATTTTGTAGTATGGAAAGAAGAGTCCAGGTTCTGACCCTTGTTATCTTTGTTAGACTACCTAAACAAACTGAGCCTCAGTTTGCTCATCTGCAAAATTAACATGATGTTTTTGGCACGATACACAGGAAATAAAATGAAATTTACTCAAATAAGAATAAAACACTCTATTTTGAAAATAAAAAAGCGCAGTATTTTGTGTTCTTAACCTTTTTTTGGTGAACCCCTTTGGCAGTCTGGTGAAGCCTGTAGAACCTTTCTCAAAGTAATATTTTGTTATCATTTCAGTTAGAGAAAAGTGAAAATAAAATTTGTTTACCCATCCAAGTTGATGGAACCCCTGAATACTATCCAGACACCTTGAGGGTCTGTGAACCCCAAGTTAAAAAGCCCTGCACTTATATCAATGTCAGTAGTTACTATTATTATTATGTTCTACTTCCATCATTAAATATTGAATAATTTTAGAACTATCAGGGGTTGTCAAGGCCATACACTATAACTCCTTTTTATAAATAATGGAACTAAGGCTCAGACTAGTTGTGTGGATTTCCCAAGGTCATACAAAGGACAAATTTCAAAAGGTAGTATTCCAATCCGTGGTCTCTGATTCTAACTGCAGGTCTATTTCCATGGTACTACGTGAACATATGATCATGTAAAAGTCACCTTACTTCTATGGGCTTCATTTTTTTCATCTGTAAAACAAAAGGGGAGATTTGATGACTTTTAAAATCCTTTCTAGCTGTTGCTCTATGAACTTATGATCCTATGTTGTCTTCTGGGTAAAATTTCCCTTCTTATCGATCTGAACACTCAATAATTCATCATATATAATCCCTCAAATCCCTTTCCAATTTTCATATTCCAATATGTGGAATGCTCTATGACACAGAGAATTTTCAAATTTTCCCTTCATGTATAGCAAAGAATTATATGCCTGTCACTAAGTGATCAATTGGTGATTATCCTCATGTGTAGCTTCACTGTGGTCAAGTTTCTAGTCCAGATTATCTTCCTCTATATTCCAGCAGTTGAGAAGCCACATTGCTTAGAAAGAGAGCCATTCTAAAAGTGAGGAAGACTAGAGGTCAGATCTAGCCTCTGACATATTCTGATTGTGTGACCCTGACTAGTCACAACTTCTCAGTTCTCTAGACAATTCTCTGATACTCCAAATCTCAGGACAGGGGCAAATCTACATTGTAAAATTGGATGTACAGCCCCTATCCCTAACAACCAGTGGGAGGTAAACTAATTTTCATTTTATCCCAAAGCATAATTGGAAAGCAATATAATTAGGAATACATAATGTATTTCATAGACATATTTGTTTATATAAATATATAATTATATGATTGCTAAATGAATATGTATAAATATACATAGGCATATGTGCTTGCATTTGTATGTATACATATATATGTATGTATGTATGTGTGTATGTATGTATATTTATATTTATTGGGGGGCTGGGGCAATGAGGGTTAAGTGACTTGCTGAAGGTCACAAAGCTGGTAAGTGTCAAGTGTCTGAGTTTGGATTTGAACTCAAGTCCTCTTGAATCTGGGGTTGGTGCTTTATCCACTGTGCCCCCAACTGCCCCCTTACACACACACACACACACACACATACACACACACACATTTTTGTATGTTTTATTTTGCTTTAAATTATTTTACACTACTTAGGATCCCTGGTCCAAACTGTTGCCTCCTTCTAAAAATACATATAATCTAGGTAGATTAAACTTTTAAAGTGCTTTCTAATTGATTAGCAATGAGAGATTTTCTTCAAAAACAAACAAAGAACACAAAAAACCACCAGGTCCAGAGCATATTTGGAGAAACCTGTTCCACCATCTTACTTTCCATTATTATAAAGTGTAACTATTAGGAAACCTAGAGGTGCACAATGAAATTCCAATTGGAGCCCTGGATCTGGATCACTTAACTCCTTCAATCATCACATTCAACCTCCAAGATAATTCAAAGGACAAATGATGGAAAATGCTCTCCACAACCAGAAAAAAGAACTATGGAATATGGATGCAAATTGAACCATACAGTTTCTACTTTTTCTGTTTTGTTTTGTTTTGTTTTCTTTTTTGAGGTTTTTCTCTTTTGTTCTGAATTTTCTTTCACAATGTGACTCATACAGAAATATGTTTAATGTAATTGTACATATATAACCTATAACAGATTGCTTGCTGTCTTGGGGAGGGGGAGGGAAGGGAGGGATGGGGGAAAATTTGGAACTAGAAATCCTATAAAAACAAATGTTCAAAACTATCTCTGCATGTAAGTGGAAAATAATAAAATACTTTTATGATAATAACAATAATTACAATAACAATAACATTCAAACAACTGAGTTTTTTTTTCCCCAAGATGCCCTGCCCAGAGATGTTAAGTAACACACAGGTAGTGATTAAGGTGGGAGGACAAAATTTAAACCAGGGTCTGATAGCTCCAAACCCAAACCTTTTTCCCTACTATAACTCATGAGGTTTTCTTCGTCCCTGTAAGGAGTGCACTCATAAATATTTAACTACTGGCTCTCCATGGAGAAAAATATACGTATGACACACTTCTAAATTTAATATGAATTATTTACATTTTCATCACATTGTTAGGTCTATACAATCAATAAAACAATAAATCGAGCCTTGATTTGTGGCATCTCCTAATTTCTAAGGAATAAATAAATGCTCACATTGAAAATTTAATAGTCAAATCTTGATAGCTTTATAAAGCTGGCTCTACCACACCTTCAGCTAGTTATCCACAATTACTGTCCTAATCAACTTCCTCCTCCCTCACCTCCCACCCTCACCCCACAGGTATTTGAAGGACAAGAAGTCAATTAGACAGGAGGTGATTAGGGGAAATGGTTGGAGGCAGATTACTTCCTATAGGATCAATTAAATTTTTCCTATAATTCATATGTTCAGTAATCCATATGCCCAATCTGGGTTGAGTGGCTGTATCCAATGAGTATGTGTGAACGTATGTATTGTGTTGAGATAAGAGATTCCTATCTTCAGATATCTCTTCCTGCAGTCTCATTCCTACACATCCTGGCCCTACTTGGCAACCTTGTAATGCAGTGAATAAGTGTCAGCCTTGGGGGCGGAGCCAAGATGGCAGAGGAAGGACACACACAGAGCTCCTGATACAATCACCCCAAAAACAGCAATAGAAGAATCCTGGAGCAGAAAAACACAAAAATTTGGGCTGAGATTATGCTCCAGCTATAGATAGATTTCAGGGGGCCATGCTGGACCACGAGTAAAGTCTAACCCCACAATCTAGTTGACAGACACAACAGACACAACACCAGAGGAATTTATCCTGGAGCCTATGAATTGACTACAGCCCTGGCATCTTCTGGAGCTCAGCGTGAAGTCCAGTGAGAGGGCAGATCAGCTGGATGGGGGGGAAGGGAAAGAAACTGAAGGGATACCAGTGGGACAGGGAAGAATTCAGCAGTCCCATGCCAGAAAGGAACCAGGAAGAAGTCCTTAGTGGCAGGAGACTCAGGTGGGGTTGGTGCGCAGGCTCATGGAAGCTAAGAACAACACCACAGAAAGCTTTGTTGGTTGGTTGTTTAGTAAATGGCTTGAGGTCATCTCCGGACCAGAGAACAGGCCAGGTGAGAGCAAAACCAGCCCCTTCCCTCAAACCAAAACACCTGGGACTATCTGAAACTGGGAACAGGAGTGGAGCCAAGAAGCAGCACCCCCCCACACACACCAGTAGAGAGTTTAAAATCAATTAAAAGATGAGTAAACAAAGAAAGTTCAAAAGTATAGAAAGCTTTTTCAGCGACAAGGAACATAAAGATGCAGCCTCAGATGAGGAAATCAACCACAGGTCCCCTACATCCAAAGCTTCCAAGAAAAATATGAACTGGTCTCAAGCCATGGAAGCTCTCAAAAGGGACTTTGAAGAGAAAATAAGAGAGATAGAAGGAGGATATAGAGAGAGGGAGGAAAAAATGGAAAGAGAAATGAGAGCGATGCAGCAGTCTTGAGAAAAAAGTCAACAGCTTGAAAAACCAAATGGAGAAGGAGATTAAAAAACTCTCTGATGAAAATAATTGCCTAAGAATTAAGATTGAACAAATGGAAGCTAATGACCTTATGAGAAACCAAGACACAGTAAAGCAAATTCAAATGAATGAACAAATAAAGGGCAATGTGAAATATCTCCTTGGAAAAACAGCTGACCTGGAAAATAAATCTAGGACAAATAATTTGAAAATCATTGGACTACCTGAAAACCATGACCAAAACAAAAGCTTTGACACCATCCTCCAAGAGATTGTGTCAAATTGTCAAATTGTAAAATTTCTCTGATATTCTAGAAGCAGAAGCTAAGATAGAAACTGAAAGAATTCACCAATCACCTCCTGAAAGAGATCCCAACAGGAAAACCTCCAGGAATGTTATAGCCAAATTCCAGAACTCTCAGGTCAAGGAGAAAATATTGCAAGCAGCTAGAAAAAAGGAATTCAAATACTGTGGAGCTCCAATAAGGATAAAGCAAGATCTAGCAGCTTCTACATTAAAGGACCGGAGGGCATGGAATATGATATTCCAGAGGGCAAAGGAACTGGGACTAGAGCCAAAAATCACATACCCAGCAAAACTTATCCTAATTTTTCAGAGGAAAAAATGGGATTTCAATGAAAAAGTGGACTTTCAGGCATTTGTGATCAAAAGACCTGAACTGAATAGAAAATTTGACTTTCAAATACAAGACCCTGGAGAATAATAAAAAGGTTAAACAGGAAAAAGAAATAATGAGGGGCATTAAAAGATTAAACTGTTTACAGTCATACATGAGAAAATAATACTTCCAACTCATAAGAAATTTTTCAGCTAAGAATACATGGAGGACAAAGGTCTGAAACGAATATGAAGAGATGGTATTTGTAAAGCATTTATTTTTTGTATATCCTTGTTCTTTTTGGAACAAACAAGGAGGTATAGTAATATATTTTTGCCCTGAGGAAAAGTGGGAGGAGGAGATGGGGAGGGGGGTTGGGGAGGAGAGGGGGGGTTGGGGAGGGAAGTTTGGGGGAGGGAGCTGTAAAAAGCAAAACACTTTAGAGGAAGGTGAAGATGTTCAGCATAACACCACATGTATGCCATATATTGAATTGCTTGATTTCATAAGGAGAGTTGAGGAGGGAGGGAGGAAGAAAAATTTAGAAAACAGAATTAGCTCAAAGGCCATAACCTCATCAGAGGGGCCTCAAGGAGGGAATAACACACACATCCGATAGGAAGAGTAATCTATTTAACCCTTCAGGAAAGTAGGAAGGGAAGAGGATAAGGAGGGAAGGGTGAATGAAGGGAGGGTAGAGCAGGGGAGGGGGCAGTCAGTAGTAAAACACTTCTGAGGAGGATTAGGGCAAAACAAGGTAGACAATGGAATATATATATCATTGGAAGGGAATGGGATGGAAGGAAATAGTTAAGTTGATTGACTACAATGTCAAAATGTATGGTACCTACTCTGCTGGACTATTATGAAGAAAATTCTCTGTCAAGTTCAGGGTACTATATAGAAATTGTGATGAACAGGATGCTATCAGAAAAACCTGGAAAGACCCACATGAACTGAAGCAGAGAGAAATGTACTGTATATAAAATAACAGCATTAGTGTAAGATGATCTACTGGGAAACACGTGGTTATTTTCAGCAAGGCAATGATCCAATATAACTCTGAAGAACCTAGGATAATTGCATTACATCTACAGAGAAAGAACTGATGGTATCTGGAAAGAGACTGAAACACAGTTTTTGGGGTTTTTTTTGGACAATTCCTTAATCTGAAGTTTTGTTTTTATCTGTTTCCACTCACAAACTTGATAATGTTGAACTGTTTGCCATGACTATTCATGTATAATTTATGTTGAAGTCTTTGAGTTCTTGGAGTGGGGGTGGGAGGGGAGGGAGGAAGAGAAGTTGGAACACAAAGTTTAAAAAAAAATTGATGTCCAAATTTGCTTTTATGTGTAATTTGGAAAAGTCTAAAATAAAATAAAATAAAATAAAATAAAATAAAATAAAAAAACAAAAAAAGAATATGTCAGCCTGAATTCAGGAAGTGTTGAGTTCCAGTCCTGAACCAGATACATTTTAAACTATGACATGGGGTAAATTGCTTAACCTCTGTCTACCTCAGTTTCCTCAAATGTAAAATGGGAATAATAGCCCTACTTTTGGGGGATTTGTGGGGGAATCAAATTAGATATTTGTAAAACACTTTGTAAACTGTAGTGCCAAGCAAAATGTATTTTTGTTGTTGCTGTTGTTCAGTTATTTTCAGTTGTGTCCAACTCTTCATGAACCCATCTGGGGTTCTCTTAGCAAAGATACTGGAATGGTGAGCCATTTCCTCTTCTAGCTCATTTTACAGAAGAGGAACTGAGGCACACAGGGTTAAGTGACCAGCCCAGGGTCACACAGCTAGTATGGCTCTGAAGCCAGATTTGAATTCAAGGAGATGCATTTTCCTGACTCCAGGATGGCCCTTTAGCTGCCCCCAGAACAATGTAGGAACTTAATAAATACTTATTTCCCTCCTTGTTCTGTGTCTCCTACCTGGGTCCAGTGATCAGCCACATCAGTGAGGTCCTCACTTGTGTCCTTTTCTCCTTCCATTTTTTAAAAATTCCCAAATTTGGATAGATCTACTGTATGTCTTATGTCTTCCTATTCTCAGGCTGCTTCTTATTGCTTAAGAAATCAGTAGAATTTTAAAAATAGAAATCTACTTTTTACTCCCATTAGATTAAAACATTAGGTAGATAGATACCTACCTAATCCAATTCATATTGATTTGAAAGTAATGGCAAAGGTTTTTTGTTTGTTTTGTTTTGTTTGTTTTAATATCACAAATATACAATGGGTCCTGCTCTCCATTAGCCCCATAATTCACATGCATTTTCTAGCCTGTAAATAAGATCATGCAACTAGAAAACAGAAATCTAAAGAAGAGTAATTTTAAAAATCTAAAGCAATTAAAATGAATTAAATATTATGATTAACAATAATTATTATAAAATTACATTTTCTAAATAATATATAAGTAATATATAAATATAAATTTTATATTAGTGTATTTTATAAAATTTGACAAAGGAAATAATGTACAATTCATGATAAATGCATACATAAATTGTTTAAGAATAAGTTGCTCTCATTCTTCTTTTTATAAGGTCAAATGTAGAATAATTCAGTAAAAAGAACTCTAGAAGGCAGCTCTAATCTCCAGATATGTCATATTCATATGTTAATTCACACTGAGCATCTCATTCAACTTCAATGTCATATGTTAATTCACACTGAGCATCTCATTCAACTTCTCTGGATACAGATATTGTTTAGATAAAGATGACTGAAGGAAACAGAATGAAATAGTTCTATAACAGAGCATCATGAAATTACATCTTTTCTTTTTTTCCTGCCCAGTGTTATGAAATGAACCATAAATTCTTATGCTTTCTCTTGCTTTTTCTTTCCTTCTTGGATCCTTCCTCCCTTTCTCTCTCCACAATAATTTTGTTCTACAATGAATTGCACATTGAACAGGGAAGCAAAAGTTCAATGCACTTCATTTTTAATATGCTTTGGAATTAGTTTCTAGTTAGTAATTTTCAATACAGTAAGCTGGTTTCTTTGGCAAAAAGAATAATAATAAAAAACCCTAAAAGTATATAAAGGAACTCAAGCATGAATTTTGTTACTTTCTTATTTAATACATTAATATATTTCTTTAAAAAAAATTACACAAGGGGCAGCTAGGTGGCACAGTGGATAAGGCATTGGCCCTGGATTCAGGAGCACCTGAGTTCAAATCTGGCCTCAGAAACTTGGCACTTACTAGCTGTGTGATTCTAGGGAAGTCATTTAACCCTCATTGTCCCACCAAAAAAACCCAAAACTACATAAGAGTAATTCAATTTCTTGTATAAAATCCTTTTTTATATATTTAAGTTCTTGTGTTTGATTAAATTCAAAAAATATATTTAAAATTAATAAATGCAAAAGATAAAGTATTATCTGATTTAGTTAATTGCTTAGTAATCAATAATAAAATTAATAACTGATTAAGTTTAAAAAATGAGCACCATTTCAGGGTTTTTCCAGAGGTGAGCCACTCCCTATGAAAAAATAAATAATGTTCAGGCTGAGAATCTTTCTGACACTTACATTTTCCAACCAACAATAGAAAAACAAAAAAAATTTCCTATTAGGGACATTTGTATTCTTCTTCTATTATATCTGAGGGCAAATTATAAATAGGGAGCAGAACCGTATTAGTGATTGTAAAGACATAATAGCAACATGAAAGAAGGTGAAAAAAACCCTCTACTTTTCCCTTTTTATGCAATCAGTAACACATTTGCATTACATGTTTTTCCTTAATTTCTCCTGAATTCAGGTTCCCAAACCAGAATTGATACCTTGGTGCACAGTATACAGGGAGTGGCTGTTAATGTGATTGGGACAGAATGGATGGAAATATCCAGTTTTTCTCACCACATGACATATCAAAATGGTACTGTAGCAGAAGAGAGAAATACTATTTATTCTCACCAATGAGGTGGCCATCTTAATGAGCTTGGATGAATCTGAAGGCATTTCACTTGGGAAAAATTGGAATGCAAACCCAACACAGTATTGGTCTCCCTGGGAACTGAAACTCTTTACAAAAGAATTGCATGACTAAAGAGGAACAATTGACTAGATCTGGTTTCACAAAGGTGTATTATATTTGCATTAGGTTTTCCCTTTTTAAAAGACTTTTCTTTTGGGGCACCATTTGAAGACTAAAAGGTGAACAAATAAATTGTTTTCTCCTATTTATATAGTAAATATGGCACTTTCAAATTAAGTGTGGGCCTAAGTGTAGAGTATAAATTAGACCACCTACTGAGGGCCTAGGCAATGTATTTGTGCACCTTAGGCAAGGTGCACAGATTTTATTTTGTTTTTTTCAAAATTGTGTGGGTGTTGCTTATCTCTAGAGGTTAGAGCCTTCATTCTAATACATGGGATTTGATTAATCACAGAATAAATGCTTATGTGCCATTGAGAGGAGAATTTTCTTTAGGCAAACATATTCATATTTATAAAAGATTGAGTTAAGCTACCTATAGGCAACTCCTATTGCCCTCTGGGCAGTTGCCTTTACTTGCCCACTATTAGTTCTGGTATTGTAACCACAGCTAAATTGAATTCTGGTGAACTCACTCACACAAGAAGAATCTTGATATAACTTTTACTCCTGTGCCTTAGAGCAAACTTCTATTATATTCTACTATAACAATTAATGTGACCTAGAAAGTATTGCAGTGGATAGAGTGCCTGGAGTCAGGAAGACTCCTCTTTGTAAGTTCAAATGTAGCCTCAGACACTTACTAGCTGTGTGACCCTGGGCATGTCACTTAACCCTTTAGTGGCTCAGTTCCTCAATTGTAAAATGAGCTGGAGAAGGAAATGGCAAACCACTCATTATCTCTGCAAAGACAACTCCAAATGGGGTCATGAAGAATCAGACATGACTCTGAAAATGACAGAACATCTACAACACTAACAAAACATTCTCATTAGTGGTTGTAAGCCTATAATTAGGAGAAAAGGAACAATATTTCTAGGGGACCCTGACTTTAAAACTTCTGTCCTATTTTTACATATCCTCAGAGTGTTAAACGTTATGTGGTGTCATGGCTCCATATAAGGAGCATTAGTTGCATTCATGACTGAAGTATTTTTGATTTTGTCACATTGCTTAAGACAAAAATCTCATCTCCTTCTCTTTTAATTCTCTTGGGTATTATTTATATAAGCAGAAATTACGAATTTCTAAAAATGAGAATATTTACTTATTAGCAACAAAAGAAAGAACAAATTCCTTAGTCTAGTATTCAAATGAATTTGTAAACTGGCTCCAAGCTGCCTCTAACTCTCTGGTATTATTTCAAGCAACTCTGCCTCCCTAACTCTGCTTTAGACTAGAAGTTCTTTTTGTTGCTCTTGTTGATTGCTTTTTTCCCATAAAAGTATTTTATTATTTTACAGTTACACTTAGAGATAGTTTGCAACATTTGTTTTTATAAGATTCCTAGTTTCAATTTTTTCACCCCTGATCTTACTGGAAAGGCCTCTAACTTATCTCCATTACAGATAATGTTTGCTTAGAAGTTCTTAAAGTATGGTCCAGAGGTGCCCATGTTGCAAAAATGACTAATTTGCAGTGTTAGACAAAGGAAAATAACAAAGTCTCTAAGCCAAAAGAAAATAGATTTATTGAGAGAGGGATCCTGTCTCACAATAAAACTGGTCTCAGGTCTAGGACCAAAAGACCCCTAGCCTCAGGATTCAGGGATATTTATACCCATATAGTTCCCAAGATTAACATATTACAAAGGCAGTTAGATATTTCTGCAATAAGCAAAGATATAGCTGTGTCCTCTCATCTATTGGTCCTCAATATAATCATTGCTAAGTAACATGGATTAAAACATACAGAATTGTGAAATGATATCTCACATTTTGGAAATAAAAAACCTATCTGTGGATTTAGAAGTAGCCACATTTGAGACACTTTTAAGCCATTTGATGTATTTTAGATGCCTAAATGAGGACAATCTTTCTGCTTTACATCTAATTTTAACAATTCTGATTGGTCTGTAGCAACTCCAGAGTAGCTACTTTGGATATCTGACCTTTATCCTGATTGGTCCATTCTAAACACAAACTTATATGGAAGGATGCTTTAATGTATGAGAGGACATGTTGATCCAAGCATTTACAACTTGTCTTAATTCATTATCATCTATAAAGAATGACAAATCATGTAAGAAAAGTAAGGAATGAGAACATCTCACACCCATGGGGTCCCTAAGAAATTACAATTTCTAATATGGTAAGTATTTATGAATATATAAACGAAATATAAACAAAAGTTATTTGATATCTCCAATGATTTTTTAAAGTATTAAGGGGTTCAGAGACAAAAAAAAGTTTTTTAGAAAAATTTGGATAATAATATTAATAATAGTAGTAGTAATAGTAACAGTAGTAGTGGTCGTAGAAGTAGAAGCAGCAGATACTATTTATATAGCTCTTGCTATGTGCTAATTTTAGCACACTAAACTTCACAATTATCATCTGCTTTAATCCTCACAACAACCCTGGGAGATAGGTGCAATTTAAGGATTAGGAAATTTAGGCAAAGAGCAATTAAGTGATTTATCCGTAGTTAGTAAGTGTCTGGGGCCAAATTTTAACACAAATCTTCCTGACTCCAGGCCTAGTGATCTATCCATTGCCCACCTAGCTGTCTCTGATCTTGCCTCACAATATCTTGTCTTTGTGCCATCTTTCCCCCCTGTCAGAAATGCTCCTCCCCCAACTCTCTGGACCCCATCTATGCTTGTTAAAAGAACTTCTTTCCATGATTGGTTTATAATGGGGGAGAGACAGATTCTATACTTTACTTTTCAAGTCAACTGAACTGATACCTTAATAAGATGAGAAATCACTTCATATTGACTCATTCTGGGTTTATAATCAAAAGACCAAGGGAGGATGGTTGGAAACATCATAAACATTTTAGGTACTTTTATTCAACCCATTTATCAATCTAGGGTGCATGCTGGATATTAATTGAATGAAAGCAGGTGATATCACATAGGAAAAACATTGTGGGATGCTTAAAGATGTGGCTCATGTCCAATGGGCCTAGGTAAAGCAGAAAAAGGATTTAAGAAAGATGTAAATAAGAAGAGCCTACATGGCATAGTAAAGCCAGTATTTTGGGCCTACCCCTCCCAATACATCCCCTCTAGAACAACTTTAAAAATATGCCAAACCAAATTCTGATTGGGATAGCTAAGAGAAAGTAATAATCAATATTTTCTTCTAGCCTATGGTAGTTTAGGAAGACAAAGAATTCTGCAGACATTGAAGTGGGGCTGCCCAGGAGTGTTACACTGTAGACTATGACTACATCAGCACTTTGGTGTAGCCCAGTAACCAAGGAGGGTAATGAAAATTACCTAGTTAGAAATAGATTCCAGGGGACCCTTCAAGGGAACAGGGGCCTACCTGGGTTAAAGGATAAATAGATGAAAACAGAATAGAGGAAAATACACAGGTATTGATCATAAATGTGAATGTGAATGGGATAAACTCATTAAATGGAAAAAGATAGCAGAATTAAAAAGAAACAAGAATACTATAATACATTGTTTATAAAACAAACACTTGAAACAGAAAGGCACACACAAAGATTAGAATAAGAAGCTAGAGTAGATTTTACTACACTTTAGCTAAGGTAAATAAAGCAAGTGTAGCAATCATGATTTCAGATAAAGCAAAAGCAAAAAAATAAGATCTAATTTAAAAGATAAACAGGGAAACTATGTTTTGCTAAAAAGTACCACAGACAATGAAGTAACATTATTACTGAATATATATTCAACATATGGCTTAACATCCAAATTATTGAAGAAGTTAAATCAGTTATAGAAAGAAATAGTAAAACTATACAAGTAGGGGATCTCAATTTACCTCCCTCCGACCTAAAATAAAGTCTAACCATAATATAAATAAAAAAGAAGTTAAGAGTATTAGAATTTTTGAAAAAAACACTAGATAAGATAGATCTCTACAGAATTACTGACTGGGAATAGAAAGGCATATATCTATTTCTCAGATGTACCTGGCACTTTCACAAAACCTGATTATGTGTTAGGGCATAAAAAACTCACAAAAAATGTAGAAAAGAAAATTACTAAAGGCATCCTTTCCAGACCAGAAGGAAATAAGAATTACATTCAATAAAGGATTTTGGAAGCATAGAATAAACATTAATTGAAAATGAAATAATTCAATTTTAAAGAATGAGTGGGTGAAAATACCAATCATAGAAACAATAAATAATTTCATTAAAGAAAATGACAACAGGGGCAGCTAGGTGGTACAGTGGATAGAGCACGGGCCCTGGAGTCAGGAGTACCTGAGTTCAAATCTGGCCTCAGACACTTAACACTTACTAGCTGTGTGACTCTGGGCAAGTCACTTAACCCCAACTGCCTCACTAAAAATAAAAAAAAAAGAAAAAAGAAAAGAAAATGACAACAATGAGACGTTATACCTACATTTGTGGAATGAGGACAAAACAGTACATAGGAGAATTTTGGCATCTCTAAATGCTTACATCAATACAATAAAGAACAGATCAATGAATTGGGAATGCAACTAAAATATCTAGAAAAAGAACAAATTTAAAATCCCTAATGAAACACCAAAAAAGAAATCTTGAAAATCAAAGGTGAGATTAATAAATCAAAGGTAAAGTAAGAGAAATAATAAATCAAAGTGGAAGCTAGTTTTATGAAGGAAAAAAATCCAATACAATTGGCGTACCATTGACTAATTTGATCTATGAAAAGAAAAACAAATTAGTAATATCAAAAGTGAAAAAGTAAATGCACCACTAAAGACTATGAAATTAAAGCAATTATTAGGACATATTTTGCCAAAATATATTCAAATAAAACTGATAACATAAATAAAACTGATGAATATTTCCAAAGATATAAACTAGCTAGATTAAAAGAAGAGAAAAGAGAATACTTAAATATTCCTATTTTAGACAAATAAATCAATAAAAACATAAATGAGTTACCCAAGGAAAAAATAAGAAGCACTGGATGGATTTCTAAAGAAATTTTATCAAACATTTAAAAACAATATATTCCAATACTATATAAATTGTTGCAAAAATAGGTAAAGGAGTACTACCAAATTCCTTCTAGAATGCAAATATAGTTTTGATATTTAAACTAGAGAGATTAAAAAGAGAAAAAAAGATAATTACAAACTAATTTCCTCATTGAATTATTCATACAAAAGTTTTAACTAAAACACTAGTAAAGAGATTAGAACAATATTGATATAATAATAAAAGTAATGTGCAATTCCCAAGCTGGATTTATTCCAGAAATGTATTGCTGGTCCAATATTAGGAAAAAAGAAGCATAATGGAATATATCAATTATAGAAACAACATAAAACATATGATTATATCAATAGATATAGAAAAATATTTTCAAAAAATATAATACTAATTCCTATTAAAGCACTAAAACTCATAAGGCTAAATGGATCTATTCTTTTTAAAAATTTATTTAATTTTTTTAATTTTTAAATTTTTTTTTAGTGAGACAATTGGGGTTAAGTGACTTGCCCAGGGTCACACCAAAAAAAAAAAAACCAGGGGTGAACCAAGGATTTCCTTTATCACAATAATTATTCACTTTTGTACTACAAATGCCAGCTATTGCAATAAGAAAAAGAAATTGAAGTAATAAGCATAGGAAATTAAGAAGCAAAGCTATAATTTTTTACAGATGATATAATAGTACACTTATAGAACTCTACAGAGTCAATAAATGAAAAATCCTAGTTGAAAGTATGGATCCAGAGTTATTCCACTTGGAGAATCACTCAATTTTCATTCAAATATATGTTTGTACCTTCCCATTAGTGCTTACAGTGCAAATAGGATGTGGTGCAACCTGTTCTGAGAAACAGTACAGCCTTCACATCCTGTTATGCAAAAATCCCTAATCCTGAAACTGAGTAAAAGGGCTATTACACCAGGTCATCCTCAAGCCCTGGAAACAGGGACCTTAAACAACTCTTGCCCCATCTCTCCTCCTCTCTGGCTCTATAGTAAGCACTGCTCCCTTCCCAAAGGGGAGATAATTCTGCTCAAACAGAAGAGCCATCCACACTGGTTTACACATATCTTGTCTAATTAGCTGATTATTCCTTTTTCCCCACAAAATGATTAACACCTTTAGCAAAGTTGCAGGACATAAAATAAACCCATATGAATCATAAATATTCCTATATATTTATCAAAAATCTCAGCAGGTAGAGAAAAACAAATTTCATTTAAAGTAACTGCAGACAATGTAAAATTTTGGAGAGTCTACATGCTAAGATATGCCCAGGAACTATGTGAACATCATTATGAAATGCTCTAACACAAAGACAGATCTAGAGATTTGGAGAAATATTAATTGCTCATGAATAGCCCAAGCCAGTATAATAAAAAAAATGACAATTCTACCTAAATTAATTTACTTATTTAGTAACATATTTATCAAACTACTGAAAAATTTTTTATAGAGTTAGAAAACTAATGACAAAATTCATTTGGAGAAACAAAAGGTCAAGAATATCAAGGGAATTGGGGCAGTTAGGTGGTGCAGTGGATAGAGCATCGGCCCTGGAGTCAGGAGTACCTGAGTTCAAATCCAAACTCAGACACTTAACACTTACTAGCTGTGTGACCCTGGGCAAGTCACTTAACCCCAATTGCCTCACTAAAAAAAAAAAAAAAAAAAAGAATATCCTTCAAAAAATGTGAAGGAAGGTGACAGCAAAGAAAATCTCAAATTATATTACAAAGCTATGATTATGAAAACCGTCGGGCAGAAACTAGGCATAAACCAACATCTGACACTTTCAGTCAAGATAAGGCCAAAATAGGTACATGATTCAGATATAAAAGGTGCTATCATAAGCAAATGCAGGGAGTATGGAAGAAACTACCTGTGAAATCTATGAATAGGGAAAGGGTTCCTGACCGAACAAGAGATTAAAAATTCCCAGGATAACATTTTTATTTTTTTAAATTAATATTTAAACCATTTTGATCACATAATTTTGATTAAATAAATTTTTAAAGTTTTGTACACAAAAAAAATAATTGCAACCAAAACTATAGAAAAAGCAGGAAACTGGGAAAATATAGAACATTTCTCTAATTGAGGCCTACTTTCTCAAATAATATAAAGGGAACTGTGCCAAATTTTAAAAAGAGCCATTTTCCAGTTGCTGAATGGTCAAAGGATGTGAAAAGGCAATTTTCAGAGGAAGAAATCAAAGCTATCAACTGAAACATTAAAAAATGCTTTAAATAGCTCGTAGAGAAATGCAATTTAAAACTACTTTGAAATACTACCTGACACTGTTCAAGTTTACTAACATAACAGAAAAAGGAAAATGACAAATCCTAGAGGTTATGTGGGGGTGAGAGGCAAAGGTACATTAATGCACTTGTTGGTGGAGCTATGAACTAATCCAACTGTCCTGTAGAACAATTTGGAACCATATTCAAAGAACTATAAAACTGTGCATATTCATTGACCTAGCAATAATGCTACTACATCTATACCCCAGGGAGATTAAAGATAAAGGAAAAAGACCTTTATGTACAAAAATATTTATAGCAGATCTGTTTGTGATGGTGAAGAATTACAAAGTGATGGCATGCCTAATAACTGGGGCATGGCTGAACAAGTTATGGCATATGAATGTAAGGGAACACTACTGTTCAATAAGATGATAAAAGGAAGTTTTCAGAAAAACATGAGGAAGACTGAAATGAATTGATATAAACAGGAGAATATTGTACACAGTAACAACAATATTATAAATAAATCAACTATAAAAGACTCAGATGAATACAATAATCCACAACACCAAAGGATTCATGATGAAAAATACTGTCCGCCTTCAGATAAATGAAGGATTCAGTGCAGATTTAACCATACATTATATAATATATAAATATATTATATGTATCATTTT
The DNA here is from genome assembly GCF_019393635.1 of Dromiciops gliroides. NCBI lineage: Eukaryota > Metazoa > Chordata > Mammalia > Microbiotheria > Microbiotheriidae > Dromiciops > Dromiciops gliroides. The sequence continues at coordinate 185,533,458 of NC_057866.1, read as the reverse complement.
TATTATATATGCATATAAGTATACACTCATTTTATGTTGGATTTCTTGCTTATTTTTTCAGAATAGTGTAAGGGGATAAAATTCTAGCTATACTGTCTAAAATATCTAATGAATGGTCGCCAATAAATTATAAAATTTAGCAAGAGTTTAGACTTTTAAGCATTTATTAAGGAGAATAAGATTTTGGTGAAGAGAGAGAGAAAGAGGCCTAGATTCATCTATTTATCAAAGGGAACGCACATTTATGCTCCACTCTCCACGAGAGTCCTCATGAAAGAGAGTGAGCAACACCTCCTTCATCCCAAAAGCCTCCTGTGAAACTGGGAATATCCCATTCACCTGCACACACACATCTCCAAGCTAATTGGCTGGTAGCCTTGATTGACAGTAGTCACTTTCTGATACCAAGGAAAGCTGCATGGCTTGCCCTCAGATGCCTTCTCCTCATGGAGGAGCTTTCCTACAGTAAATCTCTAGCAGATGGCGTCACTCCAATTATTACAACAGGGATAGTTCAGAAATGTGTTTTTCATGAATTCATATGTATATTGGGTATTATATTTCTTACCTTCTCAATGGGAAAGGGAGGGGGTCAACGGAAAAAGAGAATTTGCAACTGAAAATTATACAATTTAATTAAAACAGACAAAAAAGAAATGTCAATCTTTGCATGGCCTTGAGAAGACAACAATGGATGAAGTGGGGCTAGTCTCATTTTCTCCTCACCTTGTGCCTTCTGGAAGAGGGATGAGGCATCTTCCTATCCAAAGTGCTTCTGAAGTTTTACTGACTTCCTTTGGAAAAGGTTTAATTATTTCATACAATCTCAATAAATCTTACTTGTTCATACCTAGCTTATATCTTTGATTTATTAATTTATTAGAGATGTCTAGTAATTGGTCACAGCTAGTTTGCAGCTTTGATTATATGTTAATCAAAGAGGTATTAACAACTGCTAAAGATATCAGGGCATAGAATAGCTTGTTAGTTACATTAATTAGGTGTGAGGGACAACGTCTTACTATTTTTTCGTGTGGGGGGCAATGAGGGTTAAGTGACTTGCCCAGGGTCACACAGCTAGTAAATGTCAAGTGTCTGAGGCTGGATTTGAACTCAGGTCCTCCTGAATCCAGGGCCAGTGCTTTATCCACTGTGCCACCTATCTGCCCCCCTTTTTTGGTTTTATTTGTTTTTTTGAAAATGCATTTACATTTTGGATAATATAAATGGGAAGCTGAAAATAAAGAAATTGCTTTAGTGTTTTGTACATAATAGGAATTAATAAATAAATATTTGTTAAGGTGAGTACACTGCCATTCAAGATCATATATCCTGATTTCTTACTTTCTTTTTTTGGTGAGGCAATTGGGGTTAAGTGACTTGCTCAAGGTCACACAGCTAGTAAGTGTCAAGTGTCCAAGGCCGGGTTTGAACACAGGTCCTCCTGAATCTAGGGCCAGCATTTTATACACTGAGTCACCTAGCTCCCCCCCTGATTTATTTCTTATCTAAATAAATATCAGCTTATGGGTTTTATAGACAATGATATAGTCAATATGTTAGCTCTTTCAGAAAAATCTTAGATATGGCAATTTGTGCTTAAGTGATTCAAAACCATGATTTTCTAACAGTTTACACTTATATACATATTTTTAAATATTGGTGTTTATTAAAAATAAAATTAATACATCCTAGGAATTCCATTAGAAGGTAAAGTCTGGCTTGAAATTTAGATTATAAAAACAATTCTAATCCATCTACTTCATAACATAATTTTCTACTGGATAACAACTAGGCAGCAGAGTAGGATCTCTGTTTTCAAGTAATAACAAATCTGCCATTTGAGATTCACTTGGCCTCAGAAGTCAGTACTAGGAGCAATGGGATGGGAGGAGTTTCTAAAAGGGGTAAGAAATGAAAAAAAAATAGAGAACTTTCCAAATACTTTGTCATTCAGAAGTACAATAGGCTATGCAAGGAAACACTGTTTTCCCATCTGTAGAATTTTTTTTTTAAACAGAGACTATAGGATAACTGTTTAGGGTTATTGAAAGACAGGATGACTATTCAGGTCCTGAATGGACTGCATGACTTTCTATCTCTAAGAACCAGTGACTATGCCAAATAGGTCCTGAAAGTGGACCAGAGTGTGTCTGCTGAACAACCAGCAGGTGGAGATGAAAGGGCAAGCAAGTCAGTCCTAGAAGCCAACTAGCAAAATAGGAAGTGACAGTAAAGCCACAATTTTCTAATCTTCCTGACATTAAGATGAGCTGAGGACATTTTGCATGCCTCGGTGTGGTTCAGTATCTGTAAAATATCATGTAAGGCTCTTCTTTTGTGAGAAAAATGCTGAAACAGATGAATAAATAGAATATTAGCGTATCATCGACAGGTCAATGAGGATGATTACGAGCCATAGGTGGTGGTACAACCTACTAGTGATTTCTGGGGAATGTTATTTCCTAAAAGAAAATGAACATGATCAGTTTTAAGTGGAATAGGAAAGGGTGTATAGTGATCATGGGGCTTAGAAGCAGAAATATTTCCACTAGTCTACATCAATGTGTCAGGGACTCATGGTTTCAGGAGTGTGGTAACTCAGTCCACCAATGTCACAAAGGTGACACTTTATCCTTTTCAAGAGTTTCCAAATATGCAGGAAGATTAAGCTACTGGTCTATGGTCACATAGGTCTCTTCATGATCTACTTTCTTACAGCACAATAGCATTGTGTTATATTCATTTGCCACAATTTTTGTGCCATTCCCCAATTGATATGAACTCTCTAAGTTTCTGATTCTGATACCAAAAAAAAAGTTGAGCTGCTATAACTATTTTTGTACATGAGTCATTTTCCTCTTTCTTTGATCTCTTTGTCATATAGACATAGAAGAAGTATTCCTGGGTTAAAGAATATGCACAGGGGGGCAGCTAGGTGGCGCAGTGGATAAGCACCGGCCCTGGATTCAGGAGTACCTGAGTTCAAATCTGGCCTCAGACACTTGACACTTACTAGCTGTGTGACCCTGGGCAAGTCACTTAACCCCCATTGCCCTGCCAAAAAAAAAAAAAAGAATATGCACAGGTTAGTAACTTTTTTTGGCATAGTTCCAATTTGCTTTCTAAGTACTTTGATTTCTACATTACCTGGTGGGACCTGCCAGTACCTTTGGTTCACCTGCATGGCTTCTAAAAAGGCAGGGCCACCACAAAGTCAGCCTTGAGAAGGCAATGTAAGGAATGGACTGTAAGGAAGGAATTGTGACACAGTATAAAGGATCACATGGAGAAATGCTTTCCTTGGACACTGAGGCTCTGGACTTCTTTAAATAATGCTTTAGAATGCAAAAAAGTCATTAAATACATGGGATTACAAAAGAAATCAATTATGTTGAAATATTGTTTCTACAATATTAAAAATGTTTCTGGACCCTAGATAAGAAACCACATTCTTTTTTTTTGGTGAGGCAATTGGGGTTATGTGACTTGCCCAGAGTCACACAGTTAGTAAGTGGTAAGTGTCTGAGGCCGGATTTGAACTCAGGTCTTCCCAAATCCAAGGCCGGTGCTCTATCCACTGCGCCACCTAGCTACCCCAAGAAACCACATTTTGATGTTTAAGTTTGATGTCATCCATGTTATTGCTAGAGTTATATATGAAAAGCTTGCTCTCATTCAGAAATCTATAAAACATAACTCCTTTGGGGATTATCTCTTTTTTTGTAAACCAGAGGTTTATATGCTCAATTTCTGATTTCTAGCTTTCTCTTTGGTTGTCCCTGTGTATACACTAGAAACAGAACATCAAGATCAAGAAAGTACCTTAAGTTTGGCTTTGTTGTTCAGCATGCTGGCCCAGCACTCAAGTTCACCTCAGGAAATAGAAATCATCTCCTGACTTCACTTTTGTCTTTGACCATCTGGTCATTTAAAAAATTAGATTTATCTAATGTAACATTGATTAATTATTATACACAAACATTTGTCATCTTTGTATTGGATTCTGTTTCATACATTCAAAACTAATTGTTACTGAGCACTCAAGAAATAAGGATTCATTACTTAAAATGAAACTGGCTTCTGGTAGCATACAATTCCTGGTTGGTTGTCCAGATTATATGAGTCCAGAAGGGAAACAATTTATTATCCCCTGGTATTAATGTGTGTGAAACAAAACAGAAAATAAACACTCACCTAGATCTATAAAATGGTGGTGATATGGATGTTTGGGGAGTGTTATAGAGTTTCCCCCAGGATACCAAGATGGAGGTAAGGATTATATCTTCCCTAAGGTCATTGTCATCTATTCTTTCCTTGAAATCCTCTCTGTTATGCAGTGCCACTGGCCAAGGCCCTCATCCCTAGATCCTTTCACTATGGTACCATTCTAAAGAGACCTACCTTCTGCTACAATTCCTTTCCCAGTAGGAGTGTGGACTGTATTTTCAGTATGACTGCACCCACATGGGACCATTTTCTGCATCCACCTACCTTCCCACCTAAATTGATGCCAAACATAATTTTAACTAGGTAAGGCACTGATTCACCTTGCCCCTACACTTTGGAAGAGCAGTCATATATCAATTAAATCGAGATCTTGACTTGAAGTCAGGAAGAACTGGGTTCAAATCTGCATTTTAACACCTAATAACTCTGTGACCCTTAATAAGGCATTCAGGGTCTCAGGTTAGTTACTTCACCTATAAAATGAAGATTAAAATATCAATATCACTTAGATCAACAATGTGAGTAGTGGTTTTTGTTTATTATTATCAGGTTTAAATTATTTAATTTTTAATCAAACCTTAAACTTTAATCAAAATTTCATTGGTGAAATGAAATAACCAATAAGGAAAATCTCTTAACCAACACAAATCAACAGTTACCCTGAAACCTATTTTTATTTATTTATTTATTTATTTTTACTGAAGCAATTGGGGTTAAGTGACTTGCCCAGGGTCACACAGCTAGTAAGTGTTAAGTGTCTAAGGCCGGATTTGAACTCAGGTACTCCTGACTCCAGGGCCAGGGCCACTGTGCCACCTAGCTGCCCCCAAAACCTATTGATTTAGCTTTTATTGTTATAAATGAGGTCACTCATTGGTTTTATTTGGCTACTTCATTTTGTTACAAAAGACCCTCACAGAATAGCAATAATATGTAAAGGTTTATAATATAATATAAATCTGTAAGAATAAAAAAGTGTATATATTCTGTATATATATAGATATGATATTCAAATGTGTATGTGGTAGCTATTACAACTGCGAGGCACGAGGCATTGCTAGTTCATTTTCACAAGGTTCCAATGAAACACATTTTCCCCTGACATCCCTGGAAATCCCTGACAATGAACTTGTATCTCATTATCTCCCTTGTTACAACCTGTTGCTTCTAGCCTGTTGTCTTAATTTGCACCCTTTTCAATTTATTGACTTAGACTTTATTTGCCTCATGCCATGCTCCAAGGACATGAAACCTGCCTCTGCCTTTTCAGACAGTATTTTGCCGAATTAATACTGGCCTTATCACTTGATAGACAAGACTTCTGTCTTAGTCTTTTTTTTGGGGGGGGGAGGGGCAATGAGGGTTAAGGTCACACAGCTAGAAAGTGTCAAGTGTCTGAGGCCAGATTTGAACTCAGGTCCTCCTGAATCCAGGGTCAGTGCTTTATCCACTTCACTATCCAGCTGCGCCCCCTGCCTTAGTCTCTAAATGTTGTTGTTTGTTTTTTAATCAAAACCCTTTTTGGATAACATCCCTGCCTCTTCTCTTTTGGCACTGTTTATCCATCTCTACCCTTTCATTTCATAGCCAATCTAGCAATTTTTTTTCAATTTAACAAACATGTGCATATGTATGCATATCTACATGTATGTACATCTATCTATCTATCTATCTATATGCATATTATACATTATGTATAGGTATAAAGTACCTACTATTTACAGAGGACTGGCAAACAATACATAATCAACAAACATTTTTTAATACTTCTTTTAGACCGTGGGGCAGGATAAGAAGTAACATGATACTTGACCTCAAGTTCTTGATGAAGGATTCTGCTTTGTAGGTATAGATAACAAAGAGTAGTGGAAAGAAAACACTTTTCCCGTTAATTTGAGCAATTTAACTAGCCATTATGGATAATTCAGGATCCCAAAGTGTTTTTATTTCTTTTTTTGGGGGGAGAGGGGTACGTATATTTAATCTGATTGTGTGCATAGCATAAACTGTAAGAGTTGACATTTATGTAGGCCCTGAAAATTTACATTGTACTTTACATACATTTTCTATCTCATTTGGCAGTGAAATGGAAGAAATAATGTTGGAAATAAAAGGACACATACATGCAGAGTTATATATTTCCATACTCACATGGACCCTGAGACCAATGATTCCAGACTAGTCTTCCTGTTAGAGACAATTCTTCAATTTAATAACACCTATACAGATCCTAACCTCATGAGTGAAAAAGCTTGATATTTAAGGGATCTTGTTGATTATTAAGTCCAACAACCTTCCCTTTGTAGGTGAAGAAATTGAAGCACAGAGAGGTGAGCTGTCTTTTTAGAAATCACATAACTAGCTAGAGCCTGAGAAAGAATCTGAACTCAGGTCTCCCTGATATCAAGTCCTATGCCCTATGCCACATTGGCTCTCAGTAGGCTGCAGAAATTATGCATATAATTTCTTGTACTGTACTGTATGAAATACTTCTATTAAAACTATAATTGTTTTCCTTTTTTCTCTTTGTGTTACATAACTGTAACCATATATGTTCTTCTTCTCTTGTGTCTCTTTAATCACTCACCATCATTATGTATTCAATTTACCAAGTATTTACCAAGCACTAAAATTGACTTGAATAAGACACTATGCTACGTGCTGGAGATACAGTGATCAAAAAGGTCTTTTCCCACAAAGAGTTTCTAGGCTCAATCTCTTTGGCTTGCTAAGTGGGTAGTACAGATCCATGCAGAACAGTATGGGAGGGGCAGCTAAGTAGCACAGTGGATATAGAACCAGCTCAGGAGTCCCTGAGTTCAAATCCAGCCTCAGACACTTAACACTTACTAGCTGTGTGACCCTGGGCAAGTCACTTAACCCAATTGCCTCACCAAAGAAAACAAAAAACCAAACCCCAAAACAAACAAACAGAAAAACAACAACAACAACAAAAAAGAGCAGTATGAGAGATTTGAAGAGAGGCAGTTTACTTATAATGGGGATAAATAGGATATTGTGGTTGGTTACAAGTCTGCTTTAGGCAATCTGAAATATTTTCATTTCACAAATTATGTCCTCCATCCTGTGAATGGACTTCACTCAAAGCGGCGCCCTTAGAGTGGTCATTATGTGCTAGATCTCTTCCTCTAAAATTTTCCCATTCAAAGATTGAATTACACCACAGCCCTTCCCAAGAAGCTCCTATGAGAAAAGCACTCCAACCAGCTTTTAGAAAAAGCACTGCTGTTCTGAATGACTATACCTCTCAAAGGAAAGAAAATTTCTTTGGCTTCAAAGGATCACGAGTTTAAACTTAATTCTTTTTCTGGCTAGGGGTATAGGGGTGGAGAAGGGATGATCACTGGGAGTCTGCATTTTTATAGACGTCCTGAGAAAAGTGAGAAAAAGCTTAGGAAATTGGAACACAAGCAAAAGGGTTCACTCTTCCCAGTTTATTGTTCAACTAGCCTGTGCTTTTCAAGTTTGTATTTTGAGATCCCTCACCTGCACACCCACATACTTTGTAATGCCAATGCCTACCTGTGGCAGAAATTGTCCTTCTGGAGTTTCATTGTCTGGAAAGCGGGATTTTCTATCACAGGTAACAGCATTAGCAGGAAGGCTGTTTTCATCTTGGCCATAGTGTTTGAGATTCCTGGGTAATAGTAATGATGGTCCTTTGTTGTTCCACAACCCAAGCTTTATTTCCTTTCCTTCTGCTTTTTGATTAAAACTCAAGTAGGATGAATTGCCTCTGTAAGAAAAGAAAAAAAAGAAAAGAAAAAGCTAAGTAATAGAAGAACTGTCATAGTTGAGAACTTCTTTTGCACTGAATGTGAACTTGAAACTCTTTGAAAGTTTAGATTCTCCCAGGGAAAATGTTCTGCCCTCCCTGCTGATTCCTTGATTGATGAGAGATAGTGATATATATCAAAAGTACTTGCTATACCAGAGACAGGAAATGTGAAAATAGAGACTGTGCCAGCCAAATCCTTAAAAGTTTTAGGAGAAGCATGGAAAATTTAAGGAGAAAGCCCCTTTATTACCCTCTATTTTTTTAGCCACCGATCCCTAGGAATTTTACACCAACTAAGTATGGCAATCTCTCCATATACCTTCTATCTATCCAACAAGATTTATATCTATAGAGACACATAGATATAGCTATTTTGGGATGCAATCACTTGCATTGCTTATTATTGTTCTCAAGTGTTGAGTAATATCAGGGGTGTGCTAATAAATGATTAACAACTGGCTCTCTAGGGAAAAATACACATAACATACTTCAAAGTTTTAATCTGAATTATTAATTATTTCTCCAGTCTAGTCAATCAACAAAATACAAAATCAAGCCCTGATTTCTGAGGTGTAAATGTTTATACTGATAAATTAATAATTTCCCCCCAGAGCCTACTCAAGATGGCTCTAGTATACCACTGAATAGTAGACCTTTTTGCAGGGCAGAGAGAATTACTTTAAGAATACATGATGACAAGGAGAGAGAGAGAGAGAGAGAGAGAGAGAGAGAGAGAGAGAGAGAGAGAGAGAGAGAGAGAGAGCGCAGTGAAGGGATAAACTGGTGAGAAAAAAGAAAAAATCATCAAAATTATTTGATGCTGATCAAAGAAAGGAAAAAGTAGATCAGTAGAACAGATTCATTAAGCAAGAATCAGGAAGAATAGAAAATAGTGGGCCAGTGTTTGATAAGACAAAGGACATAATTACTGAAGAAAAGGCACCCTCTTGGTTAAAAGCTGGGAAAGCTGAAAAACAGTTTTGCAGAAATTAAATTTTGACCAGCAACTTATCTGTATATAACAAAGTAAGCACAAGATGGATAGTTGGCCTGAATATACAAAATCAAAACAGAGAGTAGATGGGGGGTCGGATAATGAGTGGAGAAGAGGAGAAAGAACTTTTCATGATGATTGTGATATGTAAAATCTGAAATCACTCAGAAAACAAAGCTTTGGGTTTATAATGAGTGCCAAATGCATAACAAATTGGGACCAGACCTCCTCAGCTTGGCACTGAGCCCTGAATACAGTGGAGACAGATTTTTATGCATTAAAAGAAAACAACCAACATGATATAAAGCAGGATAAAAGATTAGGTAATCTGACTTCTAACTAGAGGAAAGATTAGGGACTTTTTAATTTGAGAGGGAAAGAGCAAACCGGAGCAATTTTTTGAAATTAGAAAGAAAAGTGTCCCACTTCTCCACTCTTATTCAACCAAAGAATACAAGGAAACAGTAACTGACTGAGCAGTATGAGGCTACTTTTCAGGTAAGATACATGGGTTGCTTGAGATATAATTGTGAGAAGATTCCTTGCAACAATCGTTGGATCTGACTGGGTTTTGGATCAGCAACCTAGGTTCTTAGTTTAAAAGTCTCTCAGCAAAAGGTAGAGATGATCTAGCTTCCCATACACACAGGGCTAGGTTCAAGCATTGCACAAATGTTTTCTTACAATTGCAAAATTAAATAAAATTTTCCCAAGAAAGATTTTGGAATAGACCCATAATTGAATAGAAAGGGAACTGAGCTATATCCAGAATTGAGTCACAAGTTAGAGTCAGTGTGGTTCACTCAATTCCAATAATTATGTCAACTTCCCCCTTTGACTTATTGGGAAGAGGCCAGTTTACTGTCCTCATGGATCATTTATATCTATAAGCCAAATTTATAAGGTTTTTAATGTTCTCATGCTCACTATTGACATTATGTCCCAAGAAAAGACCTCTGGTTAGCATCATCTCTCTCACACAGCTTCTTACAACAACTACCACACAGAGCCTAAGAACAATAATAATGATATACAAACCTTGTGAAATAGACTCGATATGTAAACTAAGACTACAGAGCAAACTACTTAAAGGGCTTAGGATGGACTAATTCTGAGAGGGGATATTTACATGCAACCAAGATAACCAATAAAAATCAGCAAACATTAACATCACAAAACAAAAGGTCTAGGCAATACAATAATGATCACTAATACTAAATAACATGGATTGTCCCTATATCCTGGGTCAACTAGGTATCACAGCAGGTAAAGTGCCAGACCTGTAGACAGGAAGATTCATCTTTGTGAGTACAAAGCTGGCCTCAGACACCTGGGCAAGTCATTTAACCCTTTTTGCTCAGTTTCTTCATTTGTAAAATGAGCTGGAGAACAAAATGGCAATGACTCCCGTATCTTTACCAAGAATACCCCAAATGGGCACACATGTGAAACTTTTTTTTTTGCAGGGCAATGGAGGTTAATTGACTTGCCCGGGGTCACACAGCTAGTAAGTGTCAAGTGTCTGAGGCTGAATTTGAACTCAGGTCCTCCTGAATTCAGGGCTGGTACTTTATCCACTGCACCACCTAGCTGCCCCAACATGTGAAACTATTGAATAACTCCTTGTATCCTAGTAACTCACTCCCAATGCCCATTTAAGCATTTCAGCTTGAGTCCCAGATGCCCCATGTTTTCATCTATTCCCTGGAAATATCTTCTCTTGGACATTCTGGAATAGTCTTCATTCTCAAGACAGCCCCAAAGGAAGGGGAGGGGTGTATGTTTCTCTGATTCCAATTCACTTGTAGAGATTCTTAGGTAATTCTGCTAAAAATCTGGAAGTAACAGGATATAATAATTTAGTGAAGTCTCTCAAATTTAGTTTTCTAATAACTAGTTCATGTAATGAAAATTATTTTAACTTATGCAGTTAATCCTATCAACAATAAAGCTTGACAACATTAAAACAGGAAGCCATAATTTACCCAAGACTTCAGAGAATTTCAATTTCACTTGGTATTTCTTTAAAGAAACACTGGATTTGATATAAGAATAAAAAAATAATTCATGAGAATCAGATTTGGAAAGTGAACTTTTCTCTCCTAAAATTATCAGAAAGTCTCTTGAAAATGGGGAAATAATTTCACTTTCTTTACATTTATCCATGAAATTTCATTTGTAAAATCTTTAATCAAAATTTGAGAACTTATTCCCAAAACATAATCAAAGCCTGAATTTTCTATTAGATAAATATTTTGAAGTCAACCATATATACCTGCATATATAGTTCTTAGAGAAAACAGTCTAATCTTTTTGCTTTCTCAAAATGTAATATTCTATTTAATTATAAAACTTTTACAATACATCTTTGACTTATTATTTTGTCTAATTCTTCCCTTAGGAGGATTATAATTTGCCCATAAATGCAGATTAAAATTGTAAGAGTTTCATAGTTGCATGCCATTATAGTAACTCAGAGATGTTCCAGTATTAATATATTATTTAACAAATTTAGCATGGTACTTGCAAAACTTGTACTGTTTTCCTGTCTTGATTACAGAAATTTACTACAAAAGGAAAAGGAGGGAAATAATTATAACAATGTCAAGACTCATCATCTCAAGTACACAGACTGACCTGACATATGCCACAACAGAAGAAAAACCATCTTTGCTCTGTTTGATTCCAGGAATGAGCCATATCTGTCAATCAATCATATAATAAAGCACCACTTTACTCACAGGGTATCACAGTATTAGACAGGTGGGGAAATTTCCTTTTCAGAAAGGAAATAGCACAATGGGAAAACTGAATCAGGAGGATTTTTTCTTTGCTTTGAATAGAATTTTATTTTCCAAAATATATGTAAAAACAAATTTTAACATCAATTTTTTTATAATGTTGTGTTCCAACTTCTCTTCCTCCCTCCATTCCCACCCCCCACCCACAAGAACTCAAGCAATTCAAAATAAGTTATACATGAGTAGTCATGGAAAAATTGCCATATTAGCTAGTTGTGAGAGAAAACAGTCAAAACAACCCAAAACTTCAGATTAATAAGGAGGATCTTAAACTTCGGCTACACTAAAATCATTCCATCAACTTGTTCTAGGGACAGACACCCACTTTTAACAATTCTCAGATTGTAGCATATGCAATTGTCTACTATTGTTAACTATGTTTGAACTCAAAATTGAAAACCATACTAAATTATAGTTCTAAGAGTTTTTGTCTCAAATAGCAAAATTTCACCAATTGAAGCTTTAGAGTTTAAATATCACTAATTTCCTCACATTTTCTGAACAGTATAATTTAACATTTAATTTATTCTTTACTTTTTTTTGGGGGGGGGCAATAAGGGTTACATGACTTGCCCAGGGTCACACAGCTTGTAAATGCCAAGTGTCTGAGGCTGGATTTGAACTCAGGTCCTCCTGAATCCAAAGCCAGTGCTTTCTCCACTGTGCTACCTTGCTGCCTCCTTATCCTTTACTTATAAACTGAAACTACTAACCACATTCTGTGGTTTCAGAAATACACTGCATACCTGATAATAGTTGACACATAATGTATTAAAGTTATATCTTTAAACTACACTACATTTTATAAGTGATAGATAAACATTTTGTTACTGAAAATTCACTCCTTATGGTAACTTGTAACTCTCCCAACCACTTTTTTTATTCTTTTTGGCAGGGCAATGAGGGTCAATTGACCTCCAGTGTCCAGTGTCTGAAGTAGGACCTGAACTCAGGTCTTCCTGGTGCTTTATCCACTGCACCACCTAGCTGACCCACCCCACCACTCTTTTTTTTTTTTTTTTTTTGGTGAGGCAATTGGGGTTAAGTGACTTGCCCAGGGTCACACAGCTAGTACATGTTAAGTGTCTGAGGCTGGATTTGAACTCAGGTCCTCCTGACTCCAGGGCCAGTGCTCTATCCACTATGCAATCTAGCTGCCCATCCCACCACTCTTAACAAGTGGGAGGGAGGATTCAATTTTCTAAGTTCAAAGCTCTCAAACTTCAGTACTGGAGACTTTTCAACATGTGATTGATAGATAAGATCTCATGACCCTGTCTGTCCGAATACAAAATCTCAAGGGGCCTGACAGAAAAGGATATCTTAAGGGATCCGTACAAGAATTTCTCCAAAGAGAAAAAAAAATTTGTCACTATTAATCTTCTTCTTTTTCTGGATTTAGAGAGCCTTTTACATCATGAGTCCCCTAGAACTTTCTTGTACCATTGCATTGGTGAGAGGAATCCAGTCTATCACAGTTGATCAACACATAATGCTGATGATACTGTGTATAATGTTCTTCTGGTTCTGCTCATTTCACTCATCATCAGTTCATGCAAGTCCTTCCAGGTGTCTCTGAACTTCTCCTGCTTATTGTTTCTTACAGCATAATAGAATTCCATTTCATTCATATACCACAACTTGTTCAGCCATTCCCCAACTGATGGGCAACCCTTCAATTTCCAATTCCTTGCCACCACAAAAAGAGCAGATATAAATATTTTTGAACATGTGGGTCCTTTTCCCTTTTCTATGAACTCCTTGGGAAAAAGAACCAAAAGTGGTATTTCTGGGTCAAAGGGTACGCACAGCTTTATAGCCCTTTGAGCATAATTCCAAACTGCTCTCCAGAATGGTTGGATCAGTTCACAGCTCCACCAACAATGCACTAGTGTTCCAATTTTTCAACAGCTTCTCCAACATTTATTATTTTCCTTTTTTGTTATTTTAGCCAATCGGATAAGTGTCAGGTGGTACACCTCAGAGTTGTTTTAATTTGCATCTCTCTAATCAATAGTCATTTAGAACATTTTTTCATATAGGAATAAATAGCTTTTATTTCTTCATCAGAAAACTACCTGTTCATATCCTTTGACCAATTCTTAATTGGGGAATGACTTGGATTCTTATAAATTTGATTTAGTTCCCTATATATTTTAGAGATGAGGCCTTTATCAGAAGCACTGGCCTCAAAAATTGTTTCCCAGCTTTCTGCATCCCTTCTAATTTTGGATGCCTTGCTTCTGTTTGTACAAACCTTTTTTAATTTAATGTAATCAAAATCATCAATTTTGGCATTTCATAATATTCTCTATCTCTTCTTTGGTCATAAACTGTTCTCCTTTCCAAAGATCTGAAAGGTAGACTATTCCTTCCTCTCCTAATTTACCTATGGTATCACCTCTTATGTCTAAATCATATACCCATTTTGACCTTATTTTACTATAAGGTGTAAGATGTTGGTCTATGCCTAATTTCTGCCGTACTATCCTCCAGTTTTCCCAGCACTTTTTGTCAAGTACTGAGTTCCTATCCCAGAAGCTGGAGTCTTTGGGTTTATCAAACACTACATCACTAGTGTCATTTACTACTTTGTTTCCTGTGGCTAGCCTATTCCACTGATCCTCCACTCTATTTTTTAGTCAGTACCAGATAGTTTTGATGACTGCCCCTTTATAGTAAAGCTCCAGATTTGGTACAGCTAACTCACCTTCCTGTGCATTTTTTTTATTAATTCCCATGATATTCTTGAGTTTTTGTTTTTCCAGATAAATTTTGTTATTATTTTTTCTAGCTCTATAAAATAATTTTTGGGTATTCTGATTGGTATGGCACTGAATAAGTAAATTAATTTAGGTAGAATTGTCATTTTTACTATATTAGCTCTGCCTATCCATGAGCAATTGATATCTTTCCAATTATTTAGATCTGATTTGATTTTTGTGAAGAGTATTTTGTAATTGTGTTCATAGAGTTCCTGGGTTTCTCTTGGCAAGTAGAATCTCAAGTATTTTATATTATCTACTGTTACAGTAAATGGAATTTCTCTTTCTATCTCTTGCTGTTGGACTTTGTTGGTCATGTATAGAAATGCTGATGATTTATGTGGATTTGTTTTATATCCTGCTACTTTGCTAAAGTTGTTAATTGTTTCAAGTAATTTTTGACTTGATTCTCGAGGATTCCTTAAGTATACCATCATATCATCTGCAAAGAGTGATAGTTTTGTTTCCTCCTTGCCTATTCTAATTCCTTTAATTCCTTTTTCTTCTCTGATTGCTAACGCTAACATTTCTAGTACAATATTGAATAATACAGGTGATAATGGACATCCGTTTTTCACCCCTGATCTTACTGGGAAGGCCTCTAACTTATCTCAATTACATATAATGTTTGCCGATGGTTTTAGGTAGATACTGCATATTATTTTAAGGGAAGCTCCACCTATTCCTAAGCTCTCTAGTGTTTTTATTAGGAATGGGTGCTGTATTTTGTCAAAAGCTTTCTCTGCATCTATTGAGATAATCATATGATTTTGGTTGGTTTTCTTATTGATGTGGTTGATTATGTTAATAGTTTTCCTGATGTTGAACCAGCCCTGCATTCCTGGTATAAATCCCACCTGGTCATAGTGTATTATCCTGGTGATCACTTGCTGTAATCTCCTTGCTAATATCTTATTTAAGATTTTAGTATCAATATTCATTAGGAAAATTGGTCTATATTTTTCGTTCTCTGTTTTTGCTTTGCCTGGTTTTGGTATCACCACCATATTTGTGTCATAAAATGAATTTGGTAGAACTCCTTCTTCACCTATTTTTCCAAATAATTTGTATAATATTGGAATTAATTGTTCTTTAAATGTTTGGTAGAATTCACCTGTAAACCCATCTGGCCCTGGGGATTTTTTTCTTAGGTAGTTCATTAATGGCTTGTTCGATTTCTTTTTCTAATATGGGCTTATTTAAGGATTTTATTTCCTCTTCAGTTAACCTGGGCAGTTTGTAGTTTTGTAAATATTTATCCATTTCACATAAATTGTCAAATTTACTAGCAATCAGTTGGGTAAAATAATTCCTAATTATTTATTTAATTTCCACTTCATTGGTGGTAACATCACCCCTTTCATTTTTGATACTGGTAATTTGGTTTTCTTCTTTCTTTTTTTTAAATCAATTTAACCAATATTTTATTGTTTTTTTCATAAAACTAGCTCTTAGTTTTATTGATTAATTCTATACTTTTCTTGCTTTCAATTTTATTAATTTCTCCTTTAATTTTCAGGATTTCTAGTTTAGTATCTAATTGGGGATTTCTAATTTGCTGTTTTTCTAGCTTTTTAAGTGGCATTCTCAATTCATTGATCTCCCTTTCTCTTTTTTAATCATTCACCATTAATTTTAAAACAAAATATTACCCATTAAATGTTGACAGATTTCCAAATGTCTTTCTAAAATATTTTAAGAGCTCAATTCATAATTTAAGAGCATTAAGATCAACTGAGAGGTTGGTTACCTTTTGAACAGCATTTCTGATACAATGGTTTTCCAAAAATAACAATATAAGACAAATCGCACTACTTTTGTCAAATGCATTTCAAAATGACCTTACATGGAAAATCATTTATTTTATCATCTTTGGCATTTTATACTAATCACATCTAAAATCCAGTATAGAATTATCCATTATACAATAAAAGAAGCAATAACAAGAGTTAACATCTACCTAGTGGTTACTATATTCCTGGCACCATCAAACAATTCACAATCATTATATCATTTTTATCCTTACAACAACTCTAGGAGGTGGGTGTTATTATTTCTTCTTTACCAATCAGGAAACTGAGATCAATATGGATAAGATAACTTATTTAAGATCACATTGTTAATAAATATCTGACTAGGTATTCTTTTAACTGGGATTTTTCAGGAATGTAGGGATGGTTTAACATAAGGAAAAGTATTAACTTGATTGATTATTTCAATAACAAAACTAATAAAAGTCATATGGTTATATCAATAGTTGCAGAAAAAGATTTTTGACAAAATACTACACCTATTTCTATTAAAATCTGAAAGCAGGGCAGCTAGGTGGCGCAGTGAATAGAGCACTGGCCTTGGAGTCAGGAGTACCTGAGTTCAAATCCGGCCTCAGACACTTAACACTTACTAACTGTGTGACCCTGGGCAAGTCACTTAACCCTAATTGCCTCACTAAAAAAAAAATCTGAAAGCAGAGGAATAAATGGATTTTTTCTTAAAATGATAAGAAGCGTCTGTCTAAAACCATCTGCATTATTTATAATGAGGATTAAACCTTCCCTATAAAGTTGAGTGAAAAAAAGGATGCCCACTTTCACCAGTATTATTCAATATTGTGTTAGAAATGCTAGAAATTGTAATAAGAGAAGAAAAAAAGAAATTGAAGGAATCAGAAAGGGGAATGAAGCAACAAAACTATCTCTTTTGCAGAGGGTATCTTGATATACTTAGAAAATCCTAGAGATTAAACTGAAAAGTTAGTTCGAAATAATTTTAGCAAAATATCAGGATATAAAATAAAACCACACAAATAATCAGCATGTCTATATATTACCAGAAAAATTCTTTAAGAAGAAATAGCAAGAGACTCCCCCCACCCCATTTAAAACACCTGTGGACAGTGTAAAATTCCCAAGAGTATATCTGTTAAGAAA
This sequence comes from Dromiciops gliroides, assembly GCF_019393635.1. Classification (NCBI taxonomy): domain Eukaryota; kingdom Metazoa; phylum Chordata; class Mammalia; order Microbiotheria; family Microbiotheriidae; genus Dromiciops; species Dromiciops gliroides. The sequence goes on along the minus strand of NC_057866.1, from coordinate 185,515,939 downwards.
AACCCAGGAACTACATGAACATAATCACAAAACCTTTTTTATACAAAGTTGGATTTAAATAATTAGAAAAATATTAATTATTTATGGCTAAGCAGAGCCAGTATAATAAAAATAAAACTTCTACCTAAACGAATCTATTTATTCAATACCTCTCAATTAAATTACCAAAAACAAACAAACAAACAAAAAACACATTGAGCTAGAAAAATACACTTGGTCAAGATATCACAGGAATTAATAAAAATGTAAAGGAAGACAATTTGGCAGAACCAGATCTAAAATTATATAAGGTAGTAATTATCAAACCTATCTGATGCTGGCTCAGGAACAGAAACGTAGATCAGCGAAACAGAGTAGACACAATATTAAATGATTACAATAACCTTTTATTTGACAAAAGCAAAGATTTAAGATTTTGGTAAATTATTTGATAAAAATTATTATTTGGTAAATAATTAATTATTTAGTAAAAATTTTAAGAAAACTGGAAGGCAGTTAGGCAGAACTGATAAATGGTCAAAATGTATACATGACATAGGTATAAAGGCAGATGCCATAAGAAAATTAGAACATGGAACATATTACCTTATGGTAATCAGACTTATGGATAGGAGAAGGATTTATGGATAAACAAGACATAGCATTGTGGGATATAAAATGGATAATTTTTATTACATTTAAAATAGGTTTTTTAAACAAATAAAACCAATGTAGCTAGGATTAGAAGAAAAATAGAAAAGTGTGAAAATGTGTAGACAGTTTCTCAGATAAAGGTCTCATAGCTCAAATATATAGAGAACTTTGTCAAATTTATAAGAATGAGTCATTCCCAATTGATAAGGGATAAAGGACATTAATAGGCAATTTCTCAATGAAGAAATCAACAGTATACATAGTCACAAGAAAAATCCTTTAAATCATTATTGATTAGAGAAATTCTAACTAAAACAAATTTGTGATATCATCTCACACCTATCAGATTATATCATAGAAAAATTTTAAATTTTGGAGGGGATGTGGAAAGATAGGGATACTAATACACTGTTGGTGAAATGATAGAACAGTGAACTGAGCCAAACATTTTGGAGACCAATCTGGAATTATGCCCTGTAAACCTTTGACCCAGAAATAACATTGTTAGGTCTGTTTCCCAAGGTAGTCAGGGAAAAAGAAAAATAATTATTATGTTCTAAAATATTTACAGAAGTTCTTTTTGAAGTGATATGGAGGAAGGTCCCAGGAAAGTCTTTTGAGACAGCCATGGTTAGGGGGAGTGACTTGAATGAATGCATCCAGCAAAGGAGTCTAAGAAGGAGCAGTCAGATAGGTAGGACTATGAAGAGACAGTAGAGTCTCACAAAACCAGAGACAAGACTAACATCAATGCTGCTAAGGATAAAGAGGAAAAATGTATAGATTCTGTGTCCACTGGGAAAAAATATACTCAAATAGTTCTGACAAAAGTCTGATATAGAACCATATAAAGACAATAAAAAATATAAAGCCAAGAGCCTCTCATCAATAGATAAGTGGTCAAAAGATATGAAGAAACAGTTCTCAAATGGAGATTTGAGAAACTATGAACAACCATACAACAGATTTCTTTAGATTTCTGAAAAGAAAATTAAAGTTAAAATAATTCCAAGGTTTCACCTGATACCTAACAAATCATCAGCAGTAAAAGTTGGAAAGAGTCTATCTTTTAAGACTGTAGAGAGACTAATATAATGTTGGTGGATCTATAAATTAACCAAGCAATTCTAAAAAAAAATGGAATCACACAATAAATTTGAAATCATCAAAATCTAAAGGGAAGTATTGGATTAGATTCAGTAAGGCCCAAGTCTGACTACTGCCTCAGACATTTCATAGTTACATATAATTTCAGGCAAATAACATAACCTCTCTATGCCTCAGTTTTTTCAACAGTAAAATGGGGATAATAATTGCATCTATGCCACAGATTTTTGGAGATGACATGAGTTAACACATGTAAGGGTTTTGAAAAACTTAAAAGGCTATATAAATGCTAGTTATCATCATCAAGATAACCACCATTATATGCTAAAATGTTTATAGTAGTGCTTTTTGTGGCATCAAAAAATTGGAAGCAGAGAAAGTACCCATCAATTGAAGAAAGCTTAAACAAATTACAATGATCAGAAACCATTAATGATTAGAAAATGATGTGAAAATAAATAATGGCTGTGCCAATCTCAAGAAAATGTGGAGTTGCAAATTAATTGATTAAGAATGAAGTAAGCAAATGGTGAAAATAACCTAAACAATGATTGCATTTATATAAACTAAAACAAGATATCAAAAACTCATAATGATCAAATTTTGTCTCAAAGAAAAGATAAAGATGTTCACTACCTTACTTTATTGCTTCCTCTTATCCTTATCTTTCTTTTCTATTTTTAAATAAACTCATTTTTTTAAAAATTGGAATATACTTAATACAAGAAGGAGAGCTTAGATGGCACAGTAGAGGGAGAAATTCAGTGAAACTCTCTCAATATACCCATTCAAACAACTTTAAAATTACCTGCCAAATCAAATTCTGAATAGCAAAGCCAATAAAAAAAGAAAAAGAAAGAAAAAATTCAGATTGATACATTTTCGAATATGAGACAGCATAGGAGATTGGAAGAAAAGAACTGTGAAAGTAAGATGTGAGCTAACCTACAATGCATGTGGCAGCATGGAAACACTACAGGGGGTCTGGAGCTGACTGCAAGAGCAACAACAGCAGCTTTGGAAGGTCTCGGTAAAAAGACAATAAAGGGATTGGACAACTGGTGAAAAATAAATTACAGGGGACCTTGATGCTGTTTGTGACTATATTACTAATATAGTTTTTGGTTTCATTGCTAGAGCAAAAAAAGAGCACTGTTATTTATGGCTGCAGAGTCAAAGAACAGAGGAAGAGAGTGGTCAACTATTCAGAACGCACTACTTTGGAAGCACTGAACACTTAGGAATCATGAGAACTAGCTCTGAAAACAGTAGAAAGAATCACCCAGAGCCGAGGATCCTACCTCCCCATTTCTAGGTAAGCAGAATCCAACTATAGCATAAAATTCAAAGTGAAGAAATAGGCTTACAAAATGAAGAAGCAACAAAAAAGGAACCCAACCATAAAAATCTACTATGGTTACAGAGAAGATCAAAATGCACCAAGAAGATGATAGCTATGTAAAAACAACCGTGAACAAAGCCTTAAAGAAAAATGTTAATTGGACACAAACCCAAGAGAATTATTAGAAGAGTTAAAGAAAGGAATGAGTGGTAGAGGGAAAATTGGGAAAAGTAATGAGTGGTCCAATAAAATTGTGAATAGACAATTAACAGCTTGGTAAAAGAAGCACAAAAAATACTGAAGAAAGAAAAACCTTAAAAACAGAATTGGCCAAATGGCAGAAGAGAAACAACAGTTCAATGAAGAAGTAGAATTTTAAGGTATTACTATTTTTAAAAGTTAGAATTGGCTAAATGAAAAAAGAGGCACAAAAAGTCCCTGAAGAAAAGAAATACTTAGAAAGAAAATTGGGCAAATGGAAAAAGAGGTACAAAAGCTCACTGAAGAAAATCATTTTTAAAAAATTGGAATTGGAATATTGGAAGCTAATGAGTCCATGAGACATGAAGAAACAATAAAATCAAATCAAAGGAATGAAAAAGTAGCAGAAAATCTGAAATATTGCTTAGGAAAATGAACTGACTTAGGACATGGACTGAGAACAGATTATCTGAGAATTATTGAAATCTCCAAAAGCCATGATCGAACAAAATACTTAAATATCATATTTCAAGTGATATTAAAGGAAAACTGTCCTGATAACTTAGAACTAAATGGTAAAAAAGAGATAGAAAGAATCCACTTATAACCTCCTGATAAAGATCCCAAAACAAAAAATTCCTAATAATATTTTACCCAAATTCCAGAGCTCCCAGTTCAAGGGAAAAAAATATTGTAAGTATTCAAAAAGAAGCCATTCAAATACTGTGAAGCTATAGTCAATATCACATGAGAAAAACAACTTTCACATTAAAAGAGTAGAGGTTTTGCAATACATACAATATTCTGGAAGGCAAAGTAGCTAGGATTAAAACCAATAATAACTTAGCCAGCAAAACTGAGTATAATCCTTTTGGGATGTCAGGGGGGAGAATGTATATTTAATGAGATAGATGACTTTCAAGTATTTCTGAAAACAAAGACTAGAGAAAAAATAGAAAACTTGACAATTAAGTATAAGATTCAAGGGAAGCGTAAAAAGGTAAACATGAAAGGGAAATCATAAAGGATTTAATAAAGTCAAACTTAAAATTTTTATATGAAAGATACAGATATTCTAATTTGTTTTTATTATTAAGGCAGTTAAAAGGAGTTTACATAGAAAGAGGGCATGTATATGAGTTGATAATGTTGTGATGATTTAAAAAGGAGAGTAGTGAGAAAGAGATGCACTGGGAGAAAGGGAAAGGAAGAATGGGGGAAATTACTTTATATATAAGCAGCATAGGAAAAGGAATTTTTTAGCAAAGGGAAAATGGGGGGATGCTTGAAATTCACTCATTAGAATTGAGGTGAAGAGCAAAGAATATGTAACTATAGATGTGCATATATCTATCTATATAAAAGCACTCAGTTGGGTATACAAATCTTTCTTACCCAATAGGGAAGAAAAAAAGAGAATAAAAGAAATGAGCAGGAAAGGGGAATGTGAAATGGAGGGAAGATTAAGGGAAGCAATTGTCTGAAGCAAAATAGACCTTTGTGGGGGGCAAGGGGAGAGGGGGGATAAACAGAAGAAAATAGGATAGAGGGAAATATATAATTAATAATTGTAACTGTGATTGTAATCACAATTAATTTGCCCATAAAACAGAAGGAGATGGCAGAATGGATTATAAAGCAGAATCCAGCAATATGTTGTTTATAATAAATACCCTTGAACAAAAAGATGCATGAAGAATTATAACAAAGTGCTAGAATGGAATGAATTATGCTTCAGCTGACATAAAAAGGCAGGTATAGGCATCATGATCTCAGGCAAAGCAAATACTCAAAGAGACCTAATTAAAAGAGACAAACTGGGAAACTACAGCTTTTTAAAAAGGCACCGCAGAAAATAAATAATATCAATACTAAACATATATACACCAAATGGTAGAGCAACTAGATTCTTTTTTTTTAACAGGGGAATGAGGGTTGAATGACTTGCTCAGGGTCACACAGCTATTAAATGTCAAGTGTCTGAGGCTAGACTTTGTAAGAACAATTAGTCTCTGAAATGGTAAGTTTCCATAAATCATAAACCTCATATTTATTTCGCCAAAGACAATATGATGGTAAAAATGCATGCTACACTGCATAATGTAGGATATACTTGAAATATATATATATATATATATATATATATATATATATATATGTATATATATATGTATATATACATATATATATATATAATATATATATATATACATACATATAATCCCAAACCAAACCTGGAGTATACATAGTCACAATGATATACAAATGATAAATGAATATAAATGGCTGATATTATTAAACATTTTTACAGAATCTCCATTAAGCAAGTAAACCACATCATATTGTCTATGAATTCTCTATGTAGTACAATGGCAATAACAGATACTTGAAATGATAAACAATTTATCAAAATGAAATAAAATATCAGCAAGACTCAATATGTTCATTAATTGTCTTATAAATCAAGCTATAAGGTTCAATAACTCTTTCTAGAATACAGAGCCATGTGCTCTTGGTGGAGAAGTTCTTCATCTGTAGGAGGAAAAGCTTGTTTAAGGTAAGAGCTTATAATGCTAGAATTTGGGGTGCACCATATTTTTTAAACTGGTTCCCCAATTCTCTGCAAGCCAAAGTGACAGGGGTTTCTGAATCATCATGGAATCTTCTAATGCTATCATAATGACCATTATGGTAGAAAATATGGAGTTATTTAGCAACGGCATTGTCTGTGCCACAAATTTGCCATAGAGGTTCCTTTAACTAGTGAATGATTACATTCAGTTGGTTATGTTTGGCAAAGGCTACAATCACATCATTGTCAGCCAGTGTACCAGCTTTTTTTCAAATCAGGAACATATTCTTCAAAGGGAATATCTCTTTATATAAAAGACCCAAAGTCTTCTTTATGACTGAACATATAATTAGCAGTTTCTCGTCTGTGTTTGAGATGGTTTCTCGAATGACCTTCTAACTGGTCTCAAAGGGCTCTGAAAAGACAATTTCCATATTCTGATACCTTATGGAGTTTGAGTCCCAAGTTTGCAATTAAGTGATAATGCTTGCAAATTGGAACTCTCTATTACCCCTGTGCTCTGTTCTGTTTCTTTGCTCTTTAGCAGCTGGTTGAATTTTATTGGAAATTACTTTACCAACAAATGGCGCGGGCTTCACATGAGAACAATGAATCTAAGATTCTTTTTCTCCAATTTAAATAGCAGTAGGAGTTGTCAATAATACCATAAAAGGTCCCTCCCAAGAGGGCTGGGTCCCACTGGTCCGCTGAAAATTCTTAATATATACATTGTCTCCAGGACTTAAATCATGCAAGGAAAAATCTACAGGACCAGCCTGTACAGCAACTTCTGCTTCATGGAGTTCATGTAGCCTAGTTTGTACTTCCTGTATATAGGAAGCAACAGAAGTATCACCTCCCACCAGTGATGTATAGACTGGGGAAAAAGTTTTAGCTTGGATAGGAGGGTGACCAAAAAGCATCTCATAAGGAGATATGTGGAGTTCACTTCTTGGTCTACTGTACAGATAGAATAATGCCAAGAGTAGAACATCAGGCCATTTTAAATGGGTTTCAGTACATAATTTGCCAATCATGCTCTTAAGCTCTTTATTCATATGTTCAACTTGGCCTGAGCTTTGAGGGTGGCAAGGAGTATGAAATCTAGGAGTTACTCCCAAGAAAGAATAAATCTGGGAGAGAATTGCATCTGAAAATGTGTACTTCTATCAGAGTCAATGCATGCTGGTGGCCCAAAGCAAGGAACAACCTCTTTAAGGAGAGCTTTGGCCACAAATCCAGCAGTTGCTCATGGGGCAGGAAAAGCCTCCACCCATCGAGTGAGCTGGTCAACAATAACAAGGCAAAATTTATATTGTCTTGTTTGGGGCAGAGAAATAAAGTCAATTTGTAGATGTTCAAAAGGTGTATATGCCAAAGGGCATCCTCCATATGCTTTAGCATGGAAGGCATGTTGATTATAAGCTTGACATGTGGAGCAGTCTGAGCATATTTGAGATGCTCTGTTAGTTATACCTGGTGCTAACCAGGTCCTCCTGAGTCCAAAATGCCTTGTGTACTAAAATGGCCTTTCCTGTGAATAGAGAGGCATACCTGGTGATAGAATTTCTGTGGGAGAAGTGGATTTCCCTCCAAAGACATCCAGATTCCATTGATCTGTTTAGCCTTGAATCTCTTTTTCCACCTTTCTACTTCAGAATCATCATAAGTTGGGTGGAGAGAAACATCCTCAGAAGGCAAAAGGTTAAATACATATTATGGGGCTTTTAAAGCAATGAGCTTAGCTGCTGAATCAGCTTGTGTGTTCCCCTTTGAAACAGGATCATTCCCTGTGTTGGCAGGGCAATGTATAATTTCTAGAGCAGAGGGAAGATTCAAGACAGATAGGAGGTCCTTGATAAGGTCTCCATTAGCAATAGCTTTGCCAGAGGATGTTAGAAAGCCCCTTTGTAGCCAAAGCATACCTACAGCATGGCATACACCAAAGGAATATCTGGAGTCAGTATAAATGGTAGCGCTCTTCCCTTTGGCTATATTACAGGCTTGTGTAGGAGCCACAAGTTCAGCAGCTTGTGGATTAAAATGTAAAGGCAGAGAAGCTGCCCAGATAATATAATAATCAAAAACTACAGCAGCCCCAGTGAAACGGGTCCCATCTTTCATAAACAAAGAATCATCTGTAAAGAGGACGATGCAGGCCCTAGAGGGAATATATGTACAACAGGAGGAGAGACAGGTACACGTAAGATATCCTGATGGAGGCTGAGAGAACAGCCAAATACATTCAGGAAATCCATAGTTTGCTTATGAGAGTAGCTATGTAGAGCACAATTGCTGGACATAGTCTAGTTCCTTCCTCTCTCACTCCAAAAATGGTCTGGTGTCATGATAGCCCTAACACATGCACCTGGATTAACTTACCTTGGCTTTTTCACTCAATCTGGTGGCATGGTCAGAATCCATCCACCTGAGGCCTAGCACAATTATTAGATGTCTATGCACCACGAGATGTGGTATGGTAACCTTTCCATAACATTTTCAGGTGTCATCATGGACACATTACTAAATTTGGCCTTGATCCAGATATATAGTGGTATAAAGTGTTGGTAATATCATAACTGTATTAGTTTTGTATTGCATATGGATATGAGTATCCTCCAAAGGGGGGACTCCAATATGCTGTATATATCAAGTTTAAATTTGTTTTGTATAATTTGAAGAACTTTCACTGTTTTTGAAGAACTTTCATTATTTAATTTGAACATTTTTGGACAATGCTATACTAAAGATTAATGAAAATCCAGCAGCTCCAAAGACAACCAGAATCCAGAGACAGCCAGAATCCAGAGCAGAGTCCAGTTCCCCTGATGACATCTCAACCCTCCTTTAAAGGCAAGATTTTAAGGACTTTAAATGGGCAATTTTATTTTTTGTTTTTCTTTTGTTACTATATACATCATCTGTAATATGTATTTCCCTTTCCTATATTGCTATTAGTATATTGTTTATTAGCATTGCTTATGATATTCTGTTTTATTTATTTTATTTATTTATTGTTCCATCAAGGAAACATCCGTGTTTCTTGATGAAACAAATGGGGGAATGTAAAGAATAATTGTTATTTGAGGTTTTTATGACCCCAACTTTTGGCTAGAATTTTTAAAACCCCAGACCACATACTGGCCTGGGGCTCAGGGACAGTGCCTCTGCAAATGGCACAGTGCTCCATCCACTGGCTGTAGCCGTCGCTATGGCACTGGCACCTCATGTCATCACCACTCACCGATGCCTACATAGGCCTGGCAAAATTATAATGACTGGAAGCCCAGTGTGGGCAGTCATAAGACTGTCAGTCAGGGCTGCCAGACAATTGGCTTGGGGCTGTGTGTGGTCTGCCTGTGGTCAGCTGGGAAAAAGAAGGGAGGAGATTTGCCATTCTAGCTTGAAGCTGGAAGGCAACAGGACACAGCCGTGTGTGTTCTGCACTGATTCCTGGGCGGTGGTGTTTAGTCAGGTTGTATCATTTCCCTACCCCCATTTTATTTCCTTTCCCCTAATTCTATTGATTTTGCTTGCGTCTTTTAAGTTCGTTCTTGTTAATAAATCCTGTTCTGTTTTGAGTGAGGCTGTCCGTCTCCTTCCTTGCCCCAATATTGTGGTGAGCTGCATAGCTAACACTCCCCAATTAAAAATTAGTCCCTACAATTTGAACTCAGGTCCTCCTGAATCCAGGGCCAGTGCTTTATCCACTGTGCCACCTAGCTGCCCCCAGAGCAACCAAATTCTTAAAGGAAACATTAAATGAGTTACAAGAAGAAATAGACAATAAAACTATACTAGTGGGGGACTCTAACCTTTCCTTCTCAGAATAAGATAAATCTAACCATTACTTAAATAAGCAAGAAGCTAAAGAAATAAAGGAATTTTTAAAAATAGAAACATTAGATATAGATACCACTGGAGAAATTGAATGGAAATAAGGAAGAATACAGTATACATTTTTTTCCTCATCTGTACATGGAACCCTCACAAAAATTGGCCTCAAAATAAAATGCAGAAAAACAGAAATGTCAAGTGCATCATTTTCAGACCATAATGCAATAAATTTAGATTCAATAAAGGGATATGGAAGCATAGATTTAAAATTAATTTGAAACAAAATAATTTAGTCCCAAACAATGGGTACATCAAAGGAAAAATCTTAGAAAAAAATCAATAATTTTTATTAAAGAGAATGACAACAATGAAGCAACATAACAAAATTTGTAGGATGCACCCAAAGCAGTACTTAAGGAAACTTTATGTCTTTAAACTCCTGCATCAATAAACAAATAGAAATACTATATCAATAAATTGCACATAAAATTAAAAATGTTAGGAAAAGAACAAATTAAAAATCCCCAATTAAACATTGACAAGGAAAACATGAAAATCAAAGGTGAAATTCATAAAATTAAAAATTAAAAAATGAACTACTAAAGTAACAAATGTTTTTATGAAAAAACTCAATAAAATTGACAAACTTTTAATTTGATTTAAAAAAGAAAACCAAACTACCAGTATCCAAAATGAAAAGGATGTATATACCACCAATGAAGATCAAGCAAATATTAGAGATATTTGCATAATTATATGTATTAAAACTAACAGTCTAAGTGAAATTTATAAATATTCACAAAAATACAAATTGGCCACATTAACAGAAGAGGAAATACAATAATTAATGACTATCTCAGAAAAAGTAATTGAACAATCCATAAAACTATTCAAGGAAAAAAATTACTAAATCCAGATGGATTCACAGGTGAATTCTACCAAACACTTAAAAAAAAAAAAAAACCAAACAATTTATTTCAATACTAAATACACACACACACACACACACACACACACACACACACACACACACAATTACTCAGTGAGAGCAAAAAGAAGGAAAGAAAACCATAGACCACTTTTCCTAATGAATATTGATGCAAAAAATTAAATAACATGCTAATAAGGAGATTACAACATATCACAATGATCATACACTATGACCCGGTGGGATTTATAGCTAGAATACAGGACTAGTTCAATAGTAGGAAAACATAATTGACCATGTTAATAACAAATATAGGTAACCTCATGTAATTATCTCAATGGATGCAGAAAAAACTTTTGACAAAATAAAATATTCATTTCTATTAGAAATACAAGAAAGCATAGTAATGAAAGGAACATATCTTAAAATAATGATATCAACCTAAAACCAAAAGCAAGTATTAACTGTTATGGTAATAAAATACAAAACTTCACCATATGGTCAATGGTAAAACAAGGATATCCATTATCACCACTATTGATCAGTATTGTATTAGAAAAAACTAGCAATAGCAATAAAACAAGAAGAAAATAAGTGAAAGAATAACAACAGGTAATGAGGAAACAAAACTATCACTCTCTACTCATGATATGATTGTTTACTTAGAAAACACTAAAGAATCAAATAAAAAAACTAGTTGAAAATATTAATGGCTTTATCAATGTTGCAGGATATAAAATACACCTATAAATAATCAGCATTTTTCAATTTTACTGACCAAATCTAGGAGGAAGAGTGAGGAATTAAAATTCCATTTAAAATAATTGCCAGCAATACAAAATGCTTGTGGATCTACCTGAAAAACAAATTCAAGGATTATATGAAGACAATTACAAAACAGTTTTCATACAACTATAGACAGAACTAAATAATTAGAAAATATTAATTGCTCATGGGTAGACCAATATAATAAATATAATATAAGACATTATATATAATATAATATATAATAAAATGACAATTCTATCTAAATTAATTAGTTTATTTAATGTCACGCTAAAATTTGGCAAAGAATTATTTTATATATCTCAAAAACATAATAGCCAAAGTTATTTGGAAGAACAAAATGTCAAGAATATCAAGGGGAAAATGAATTTAAACATAAAAGGGGATATAAGGAAAATTAGAGGAGCATGGAAACTCTTATTTGTCAGCTCTATAGTTAAAGGAAGAATTTATGACTATACAAGAGATAGTATTATGGAAAGTGAAATGGATAATTTTTATTAAAATAAATTTTAAAAGTTTGAAAAAATCTTTTAAAGACAAAATTAGGGAAAAGGATGAAACTAAGGAAATTTTATACACTAAATTTCTCTGATAAAGACTTCATTTCACAAATATAGGGGGAACTGAGTAAAATTTATACTTTTAAAAACCCATTCCCAAATTGATAAATAGTCAAAGTAAATTAATAGGAAGTTTCAGATGAAGAGATCATTGCTATAAATAATCCTAAAAATATTCTATATTTCTATTGATTAGAAAAATTCAAATACAAAACCCTCTGAGGTACTATCACACATCTATCAAAGGGGGGTTGGGAAAATAGGCATAATAATGCACTGTTGGTGGAGCTATAAACTAATCTAAACTTTCTGGTAAACAATTTGAACTTTTGTCCAAAGGGTTATAAAACCATCCCTGTATCCCAGAGAGATTGAAGGAAAAAGGACCTTTACATACATAAATACATAAATATTTACAGGAGGTCTTTTTGTGGTGTCAAATAATTGTAAACTGAGGTGATGACTATCAATTGGGGAATCTGTGAACAAGTTGTGGTATGATTGTGGTGGAATACTATTGTGCTCTAAGAAATTGTCAGGGGTAAGTTTTCAGAAAAACCTCGGAAGATTTATATGAACTAATGCAGAGAAAAGTTAGCTGTATCAAGAGAATATTGTACACAGTAACAACATCTTTATAAGGATGATTAACTGTGAAGGACATGGCTATCAAGTCAATAAAGTGATCCAAAACAATTCCAAAGGACTTTTTATGAATAATACAGTGTCCAAAAAGTACTAATTAACTCTGAGTGCATGTTGGAGCCAACATTTTCATTTATTTTTTCATTTATTTTTCAACATGACTAATATGGAAATATGTTTTGTGTGACTTTACATGTATAATTGATATCATATTGTTTGACTTCTTAATGTGTGAGGGAGTGGCTGGAAGGAAAGAGAAACTTTGGAACTCTAAGTTTAAAAAAAAACAATGTTGAAAATAAATAATAAATTTTAAAATAGAATGCGAATTTCGAAAATAATTTTTTATTAATTAGGTTATAACACAATAGACACTTGTCAACAATTTATACAAACATGCACACATACTCTCACATAAAACATGTCCTGATCACTTGTTAATTGCTTGTTAACAGAAAGGAAGAATATACCTTTTAATTCTTATGGAATGGCACCACCACTGCCTATTTCATTTGACCCAGGTTGTATTGCCTCTCCTTATTGTCTTTATTTATGCTATTATTGTCATTGTGTATGCTTCTTTTTGGTTCTGCTTTCTTCATAGCCTATCACTTTTGGGGGGGGCGGGGCAATGAGCGTTAAGTGACTTGTCCAGGGTCACACAGCTAGTAAGTGTCAAGTGTTTGAGGCCAGATTTGAACTCAGGTCCTCCTGAATCCAGGGCCAGTTCTTTATCTACTGTGCCACTTAGCTGCCCCCTGCCCATCACTTTTTATGGCATTCTTCCTATGCTTTTTCTGAATTCTCCGTATTTCTCATTACTCAGGACAATCATATTCCATTTCATTTGCAAACCATAATTTCATCTGTCATTCCCCAATAATTGGGCACATTTTGTTTCCTTCAAAAGATGCAACAATGAAGCTATTTGTACATATAGGGATTTTTGTTGTGGCCTATAACCTTCATAGGGTTTTGGTTCTAAGAAGAACCTCTGGGCATACACGTTTTAGGAACCCATTCATTCATTTCATGCTTTCCAGAATGTTTGAACATTGCTTAGCAGCTGTGCTTACAGTGAATTCATCTGCCCTAGATATGTAGCGATGAATTGTCCTATCTTTTATCACTTTTGCTTGCTTGATTAGTCTGAGAGATGGGGTGCCAGAATAAAACAATTTTATTTCACTTTTTCTTGACTGGAATAATGTCAATGAAGAATAAGCCCCCATTACAGTGTTAAATGGGCCCTTTGTTTTGCCTTCCTTTCCCGTTCTTGTACAAGGCCAACCAAAAGACAGACATCTCTGCCTCTGACCCCTAAGCACGTCAGGACATTAGATTGTGATTTTATCCTTTCTTCTGAAATCCAACAAATTTTTCTCAGTGTTAATAGGAAACAAGTAGGGAACCCCAAATAACTATTTGTTTTCTGTATACTATAAGCACCTGGGGAAAATGACTCAATAAAATCTACTTGTCCCATGGAGACACATTTCCATATGTATCAACTTCTTTCATCTTGAATAGGCTCATAACTTAATGTATAGGATAAATCCTTTCACTGACTTGTATTCTAAATTTTAAGAAAATGAGTTTTCTTGCTCTGACTGGGTGATACCTCAAGAATGTATTATTTGAGTCCCCACCCTGACATTTAGTTATTTTGATTACTTTTGTAGGTATTTATTCATCATTTCTACTTCTCTATTTTTAAATTGTCTGCTCCTATCTTTTGAAGCAAAAGGAATTTTCCCAGGAAGCGAATTCTTCAGTGAAATTTACCTTTGATACAGAGCCTTCTGAGAGAAGTTCCAGGTAAGATTGGAAGATGTCCCACATCAATCACAAGCTCTATAAACTCCCAAGAATAACCTCACTTTGTAGCCTTAGTTACCTGTGGTGGGCTGTCCCTTGCTCATAAGATTTCAGGAACTGAAACCTCTTGGAGATTGAAATTCTGATAATTGCCAATAAGGCTAATCAGTGGGAGAGTTAAGGCTAGAACTTTGGAGAACAGCCAGCAAAGGATAGAGATGTGAGGGCCAGGATAAGTCAAGCTCAGATTGTAGTCAAGGTATGAAAATAGTTCCCCTATAGTCTATTTTTATTTATTTATTTGTTTGTTTGCTTCTTTCTTTGTTTGTTTATTTGTTTGTTTGTTTTGCAGGGCAATGAGGGTTAAGTGACTTGTCCAGGGCCACACAGCTAGTAATTGTCAAGTGTCTTAAACCGAATTTGAACTCAGGTCCTCCTGAATCCAAGGCCCATGCTTTATCCACTGTGCCACCTAACTTCCCCCATTCCCCTATATTCTAAAATTTACCTTCGCATCTACTGGAAGCTTTGTGCTTTCTTTAACTTAAGCTGCTGTAATCAAAATAAGTATGTGCCTCTGGGTGGCTGTTAAAAATGAATACCCCAGAGAGGTTAAATTTCAGAGGAGGTCCAAACAGAAAAAGTTAAATAGAAATGGGAACCACCAAACCATGAATAAAGTTCCCTCTAGGCTGTGCATTCACTTATAAATATATATGTTCTGTTGTATTTTTATTTATTTAGTTAAATATTTCCCAATTACATTTTAATCTAGTTTGAGCACACTCAGGAATTTGTCCCAGTATTTGACACTTCTGCATTAAACATATGAAATCATAGGACAAATTCCTCAAAATTTTCATTTAAAAAGTATCATTAAATTAGAACATATCTCACATTATCATATATACCCTCCATATGTTCAATAACTTTCTATTTCTATTCCTATATCATAATCTTGAGTTTGTAGGGAAGGAATTGGTGATTACACCACAGAAATTAGACTCAAGATAGTCCTGAGTTCAACTTTGCCTCTGTTGTATGTTAGCTGTGTGACCCTAGTCAAGTCACCTTAATTTCCTGAGCATCAGTTTCCTTATCTGTGAAATGAGGAACAGCACCTTTTTTACAATGTTGGTGTGATAACAAACATAAAGCCCTTTGCAAATAATTAAGGAATATCTATTATTATGATTGTAGTGTCAGGAAAAGAACCAGGAGAGTAGGGAATCAAGTAAGCCAAGGAATTAGAGAATATTAAGGGGGGGGGAAAGTTTCCAAATATAACATAAGGCCTTTGTATTATAGGTGTTTTATAAATGTTTGTATTCTGTGAAAATGGTAATTGCAAATGCTACTTAGAGGCTAGGGAAAAGGACAGTGGATTTTTCAAAAAGAAAATTACTGTTTACTGAGAGCAATATTAGTAAAATGGGAGGGAAAGTCAGATTTGAAGCAGGATTATTTTTACAGAAAGTACTAATAGCAGTCATAATAGTAGTAACTTATCTCTTGATTGCCAGTTGAAGAAATTAAGACTATTCATCTCTGAGAAAAGAAAACCAGGAAAGGGGTAAACACGAAAGCTGTGGTAAGTGTTTGAAGAGTTGTGATGGAGGAAAGGAAATCTACTTATTCTGCTTGGCTAGGGAAGGCAGTAACAATAATTTGAAGCTTCAAGGTGGCCAATTTAGATTATCTGGATAACTTTCCTTTAAAATAGAACTATGATATTTAAATTTACAATACACAAAAATCTTTGGTCAAATTCACTAACTTATGGTTAAGGGAACATCCCTACTTTCTGGTAACAAAGAGCAAATGATAAAATAATAGATTTTCAAGAATAGAACTATGATAAGGTAAAATTGGCCTCCTTGGGAGGCAGTACATACCCCTTCCTGGGATGCCTTCAGGTAGAGGATGTGGGATTGCTTGACTGCTATGCTGCAGCAGGGGATCCTATAGGGCTGCTTCCTCACATCTTAAGATTCTGGGATCTCATTTGATACTGATAAAAACTCTGTCAGTAAATGTTATAACATTATTATCCCCATTTTCAACTATAGCAACTGAAGCTGAGAGAACATTAGTAACATGCCCTAAGTCACACAGTGCTTGAAGTGGGTCTTCATCAAACCATGTACTCTGAGTCACTACCTCAGTTACAGATGCTGACCTTGATTTTGTTACTTTATTTTAATTACAGTGACCTTTTGAGCTTAGTAAGCACAATTCCCTCTGCCCTCCTTCATCTTGTGGTTTCATTAACTGAAAAATATTTATATATGTATATATGATATTTATAATTTATATATTCCTATATTAATATCATATAGACATATAATTTATATATAGCTTATATCTATATACACAAAGCATATTTAATGTATATATGTATAAATATATATCTGTATACAAATATACATATACACACACCTTATAAGAGAATTATTTACCATAAATCCTATCAAAATTTCTTAATCTCTTTAGTGACAAAAGATATAAACTGACCTTGCAGGATTTGTGTGTGTGTGTGTGTGTGTGTGTGTGTTTGTACAATTGTTTAAAAAAATAGAAAGGATGGCCAAAGAGGCACAGTATGTTACAGCAAAAAAAGTCATTAGTTTCAGCTAATCAAGCCTTCTGTCTGTAGAAAAAAATCATCGCCCCACTCCCTTCTTGTTCTTCAGTATCTGGCTTGTGCCATGATTTGCTCTCTGTCTTGGAGTGTGATATAATGTCCTGCTGACTTTATGGTTGCTATTACCTTTAATTCTTGAAAATGAGACTGCAATTGTGTATTCAATCTGAATGGATTCAACTATGTATTCAATATGCCTAAAGTCTTTGAAATTTAAAGAGTGACTGAAGACTAAGGGATTATTGTATATTTTTGTGTGGTACAAACTGACTTATTTGTACTTTTTAAAACTCAACAGTGTACTAAAAATGTAAAGGATTTCGAGCAATTAGAACAGTTATGAATTATCTTAATCTGAAGACCAAAGCATATGAGAAATGTATTCTTAGATATTGTGAAAGACTCATGAGAGCATTCAATCTGAACTTTAATTCTTCTCTGATAGAGATAATAAAATGTTCCTTGTTTGTTTTAAATTGCATTTCTGACAGAAGTGATCGGATTTTAAAGAAAATGAATTGTTTTATTTTGGAAGAGAAAAGGCTGGGAGGGGACTCAAATAACCTTAAAAGCCTATAAATTATAGTGTTGCATAAAGATGTATAGCTTGGTAATAGGAAGTCCTGGTTTCAAATCCTGAGGCTGCCCTGTACTTTGTAACCTCAGCAAGTCATATCACCTCTTTAGACCTGTTTTCCCATCAATAAAATGAGGATACTGGACTAGTGTCTTTCCAGTTTTATGTCCTGTGAGTCTGCTCCCAACAATAGTATTAAGATAGTGTACATTAGGTGGTAAGCATCTATTCTTCATTTTCCATGAGTATATCACCAATAAGACAGCCTTAGCAGAGAGTGTTAAGGCTTTAGATAATCTAAAGTTTACAAGACAAGTTATTGAGAGAGATAAATAACTCCCCTTTTTTCTACAGGTTTCAAAATCCAAAGTGGGTCTTAAAATGAATATAGTATTTGCAAAGTAAAACTAGACAACTTCTCATGGTATATTCCAGCCTTTTGCCAGACAAGTATTCATCACTTATTATAAGTCAGCTTCAGTTATAAGTGCTAAAGATGTTAAAAAAAGGGAACATGAGACCAGTTCTTGCTCTCAAGCAGCTCACAGTCTAATAGGGAGACACTCTGCAACCAACTATGTACCCACATACATAAACGAAAATTGGAGATGATCTCAGAGAGGGGTGGAGAAAAGTTTCTCAAAAAAGTGAGATTTTAGCTGAGACTTGAAGGAAGCCAGAAAATGTGAGATGGAGAAAAGACAGGGGAGCATATTTCAGGCATAGGGAAGAGCCAGTAAAAATGCTTAGAGTCAGGAGATGGAGTATCTTTTTGAAGGGACAGCAAGGAGACCAGTGTCATTGGATTGCAAGGCACTTGGGGAGGACTGAAGTGTAAGAAGACTGGAAAGGTGGGGAAAGACCAGCTTATGATAGACTTTAAAAGCCAAACAAAGGATTTTATAATTGACTTTTAAAGTGAAAGGGGGGCAGCTAGGTGGTATAGTGGCTAAAGCACCAGCCCTGGATTAAGGAGGACCTGAGTTGGAATTCAGCCTCAGAAACTTGACACTTACTAGCTGTGTGACCTTGGGCAAGTCACTTAACCCTCATTGTCCCACAAAAATAAAAAAAATAAAAATAAATAAAATTTTAAACAGTGAAAGGGAGCTACTGGAGTTTATTGAATAGGTGAGGGACATGGTCAGCCACGCCCTTTAGGAAGATCTGTTTGACTGCTAAGTGGTGGATGGATTGAAACCTGAGGGTGGAGATCAATCAGCAAGCTACTAGACTATAGTCTAGGCTTGAGGTGATAAGGACATATAATAATGTGGGCATGGTGTCAGAGGAGATAGGAGGCATACATAAGACATTCTATAAAAGTAGAATAGACATGACTTGGTAACTGATTTGATATGGAAGGCAAGAACTAGTAAGGAGTTGAGGATGACATCTAGATTGAAGCCTGGGTGAACAGGATAATAGTGATGTCCTTAATATGGTAGTTAGGGAAAAGGGAGGGTTTAGTGTGAAACATAATGAGACTAGTTTGGGGACATGTTGAATTTAAGATGTTTACAGAGCTTTCATTTATATCTAATAAATAGTTGGAGATGTGAGATTGGAGGTTAGGATTGTATAAATAGATCTGCAAGACATCTGTTTAGAGATGACAATTGAAACAACAGTAATTGATGAAATCAAGTAAAATAGTATAGAGGAAGAAAAGAGAGTCTAGGACAGGGGGGCCCCCTGATATAAATTTTAATGAACTTAATGAAGATCTAGAAAGGGAGGCAGAATTATCCATCAGACAGGTAGGAGAACTAAGAGAGAGTAGTCTCATGAAAATCTTGAGAGAAGAGAGTGTTAAGAAAAAGAAAGTGATCAAAAGTGTATAGTTTGTAGAAAGGCCAAGAAAAACGATCACTGTATAAAGGCTATTAGGATTACTTTTCCATGTAGAGAGGTTACTTCCTAAGTCCATTATGTTCTGAATGAAACTTGCAAAGTGCAGTAGAAAATGGAAGCAATTATCTAGATAATTCCTGATAGATAGGTGTAGATACAGATGTAGATAGAGACATATGTACTTCCTTGAAGACCCTGGGTAAAGTGAAGAAAGCGAGTGTGGAAATGGAATAAAAAATGGACTGGGAGGCAGAATGGGTGTTGCTCAAGTTTGGCATATCACTGATCCTTATTGGTATCCACTGAGAGAAGCCACAACACCTCTTCTGTGCTGGCAACCACACGGCCAGCTTAAACTGGTTCATACCAACCCCAGACAGACAGACAAATTTGGAACAAACATCGTGGTACCAGATACTCTGTATTCCTCCTATTCTCTTGCCTGCCTTTGTTGTAAAACCATAAAAATCAATCCCTGAAGCCCAATCTTTGGAGTAGCCCAGGCTAGTTCTACTGTTCCCCCGTGTGTGTACTTGCTCAATAAATGCTTCCTGGTTTTGCACTTAAATTGTTCCTTTGTTCCCTCTCCTTAGCTGGATGTTGTACCTCAATTTATTATTCGGTCCCAATTAATCAGGGAGTTAAATATTTTTTTCTTGGGAAAATAATTTTAATCACATGTGGTACCTACATGTGTTCAGCAGTGCTAATATTAGATTTAGCCTTACTTTTTGGCGAACAAAATTACCTGTAGAGTAGGTAAGATCAACATAGGAAAATAAAAATTCATATTTCAAGTGAGCACTCAGATCATTTGCTTTCTTAAGTCATATGAAAGATATATAAGAAAACTGTGACCATAGTATTGGGGAAATCTTTTAGATCATGATAGATTATCATCCCAGCCCACCCACAAGGCCCCTTCTACTTAAATGTCAGTTTTCTGACTGGTTTGGGGATAATTGTGCTTATCAAATCTGAATATTTGAAGAAGAATCTGCAGTGAGTAACACAATGCTCTGCTCTTTAACCTGTTTCTGATCAAAGACATGGGTAAAGACATACAAGGTATACTTGTCAAAGGTGCAACTGTCATAAAGATGAGAAGAATAGCTATTGCCTTGGAAGATATGATCAAGTTTCAAAAAAACAAATCTGAGCAGACTAGCACAGTTGTAGGACAAATATAAAGTCCTTTATCTGGAATAAGAAAATCAACCATACAAGTACCAGGTAGATTAGACTAGAGAGGAAGCAGTCCATGTGAAAAAGATCTAAAGTTTATACCTGATAGTATACAATAGTTGCACAAAAAAGGTAATGCCAACTGTAGTATTAAAATTACAGTATTCATATGAAGGAAAGTACCTATTTCCCTATTTTCTGAACACAAAAGAATTCATTTAGAGCATGGTGTTTTGTTCCAGGCATCGTATTTCTGGAGAAGCATTCAAAAGTGAGCATGAAGCCAGAGAATGGCACTAAGATGGTGAATAGCACAATGCAGTGCCTAGCATACAGTAGACATGGAATAAGTGTGTTTGGCTGACTGAAGAGTCTGTAATATTAGACTCTAGCATGTTTGACTGCTGACTGATTCACTTTTGAACTGAGAAGTTCTTATGAACCAGGATCATCCTGTAGTGAAATGACCTTTTTTTGGTCAATGAATACAAGGCTCTCCTGTGTATTAACAGTTCAAGAACATTCATCTAAACCAAAGCTTCTTAAACTGTGGGTCGCAATCCCATGTGGTTACATAACTGAATGTGGGGGCTGCAAAACATTTGGCAACTGTAAAAGGTTATGTTTCCATATTTTATATACCCATATAGCCAGTATCATGTAAAAATTCTCTGTCGAGAAGGGGTGATGAGTGGAAAAGTTTAAGAAGCCTAGATCTAAACCATGTAGACAAGGTTAGCAAGCTTTCCTAATCATGATAATGTTGTGATCAATAAAGGAGTCAAAGTGTGGGCTATTCACTGATTGATAGACCTTAAGGTTCTCTACCCAATTGCCCCCTGTGAATCTGCCCAGCAATGACAATGAGATAGAGACAAGGTATTCTAAATAGGGATTTGCATCCAATCATACACCCCCACTGCTGAGGTTGCCTCTGGATTAAAAGTCTAGGAAACTACATACCTTTAATAATCAATTGCCAAGGTTATTGAAGAAGGGACTACTATTCTGATATAGGTATGGCTATAGCTGAGATTCCTTCTAAATCTGAGCTTCTGTAATTCTCTTATTTTGTGTTTAAATTAGCATTTAATAATATTGTAAAAAATGGTGTTTTATGAATGATTTTCATTTATTTACATATTTTGATTCTGTGAGTAAAAAAAAATGCTCTAATTTGTGTTCCTTTTCAGTGCTTCCCTCCTAATCTTCTCACATGGACACCATATAATATAAATAATCTTGGCCATTGTTTGACTTGGAGGAAGGAATACTTGGAGGAACCATGATTACTGTCTTCATATATTTGAATCATTCTCATTTGTAAGTGATTTAAATTATTCGGTGTGATTTCACATGACAGAACTAGGGCAAACACATGGAAGTTATAAAGAGGCAGGTTTTAGCTCAAAGACAGAGAGACACAGAGAAATAGAGACAGAGAGACAGAGGGAGGGTTTATGTATTCGTTTTCCTTATAATATAGTGAACTCTCATTTAGTAGACTTATTTAAATAGAAGCAGAATGAAGAGCTGCCTGTGGTATTGTAGAGGGGATTTCTGATTTTGGTTAAAGTTTATACTTGAAAATGTTCAGGGCAGCTAGATGGCGAAGTGGATAGAGCACCGACCCTGGAGTCAGGAGTACCTGAGTTCAAATCTGGCCTCAGACACTTAACACTTACTAGCTGTGTGACCCTGGGCAAGTCACTTAACCCCAATTGCCTCACTTAAAAAAAAAAAAGAAAGAAAATGTTCTCTGATTCTATCACTATTATGACTGATGATGTCCTTGAAATTATTTAATGATGTAAATTGAAGGAATTTTGCATTTTAATGATTGTTTGATTCCACTCGTGATACTCTTGCAGGAGGAAAAAAAACATGAATGAAGACTAATGATCTTTTTCAAATAGCAGTTGAAACAATAATTACATATATTTTTTTAATTTTTTTAAAAAATTTTTTGCAGGGCAATGAGGGTTAAGTGACTTGCCCAGGGTCACACAGCTAGTAAGTGTCAAGTGTCTGAGGCTGGATTTGAACTCAGGTCGTTCTGACTCCAAGGCCAGTGTTTTAGCCACTGCGCTACCTAGCTGCCCCCCACAATAATTACATATTAAGTATTCACTTTTTAAAAGTAACATGGCAGTCAAAAACATAATCCGATATTATACAAGACTGCATCAAGACAACAAAGGGTCTAAAATGAGGGAGAAAATAGTCCTACTGATCCCTTCTTTGGTCATGTTTCATCTTGAGTACCAACATATCAAGCTAAACTGCTTCCCTGAAATCTCCTCCCATTGTTCCCTTCTTTGCTAGCCTTTGGATTCAAGTAGAATTGCCTCCAATTCTACCCCTCTGTTCTTCAGTGAAGAAATATTACATAGTTTGTTGAGAGTCCTGTCTTCAAATTTTGAATTCCAAAATAGTTACCTACTTCAAGAGAAGAGAAGTCAAGTAAAGTGTGCTAAATAGTTATTTGAGGCCACCAAGGTATTTTTTAATAAGATCCTTATAGTTTTGTATTGGGAGTTGATGTTGCTATAGTTAGGGTATATAGGGTAGCAACCTATAGCAATACACAAAGTGGTTGAGATAACTTGAAGATAAAGTCTTATTTTATTTTCAATTATTTTATGTATATGGAGTCAGTCTACCAATACATAAATTATTCCCTACTTATACGTCAGGCAACTAGGTCAGGTGAGTGAGATCAATGCCTTACTGAAATAAGAAGTTAATCAAGTCTAACCAAGCAATTGCTTTAAAATATATATTTTTTTCTTAATGTCACTTCTTTCTTATTTTTTCCTACCAATTGCTTGAGTTGCTCAACCAGGCTTGATTATCCTTTTTCTACCTGGACTGTGTCCACCCTTCTTTTAAGATTCAATTTCCTCCTACCTCTACGATAATGTTTTCTTTAGGCAGCTAGCGAGTATAATAGATAGATCGCTGGACCTGAAGTCAAGAAGACTGGAATTCAAATTTGACCTCAGACATTTATTAGCTGTTTATCTCAGTTTTTTCACCTATAAAATGGGGATAATAATAGCACCTACTTTTTTGGATTGTTGTAAGGATTAAAAGAGATGATATTTATATGATGCTAAGTACAGTGCCTAGCACATAATAGGTACTATGTAAATGATTCTTTCCACTTCTCTTCCCTTCCCACTTTTTCCCTGTCCTTGATCTTCCCTTGATCTTTCCTTCCTCTAGAACCAATTAGTTGTGTGACCACGAACAAGCCCTTAACTTCTCAGCACCCCACAAAACTATAAAATTATGTTAAAGATATTGTTCTATATCAGTGGGGATAAGAGAGTTTTCACAATGGGAGTTCCTCACGCTGTTGCAATTATGGGTTTGAGGAAAGCATTTTGTAAACCATAAATCACTCTAAAAATGTGAACTATGATTAACATCAGCATGATTTGTGTTCTGTAGTGATAAAGGGAAAATTTCAAGGTATTTCAAAGGGAAGTTTAGAAAACTAATGTATACTCTGTCAAGGGTTCATCTGTAGAATTAACACTTTAATTTAGAGGGCTCATTATTATCCAGTCATACCTATTTAGCCATTAGTATATTGTCTATTTGAATCTCTACAACAAAATTGTGTGTGATCATTATCTAAAAAGCAGGGAATAAAGAACTACAACTTGTCCACTTTTAGATATGATATTATATTTTTAGATATAATAACCCTTAGTTTCTATAAACATTATTTTTAATATAATTATCTTCACATTGATAGGAAAAAAGTTGGTTCTATCCTTTTAAAGGAGAAAACTGTGTTTGGGTTACTTGACTTACAACTAATATTTTTACTATCTTACTCTTCTAAAAATGCCTCATCCATTCTCTCCAACCCCCTCTCTCCATCCCCCCTCTCTCCCTCCCTCCTCTCTCCCTCCCTCCTCCCTCCCTCTCTCTCTCCCCCCCCCTACCTCCCTCATCTCTCTTTTGGTGAAGCAGGTGGAGTTAAGTGACTTGCCCAGGGTCACACAGCTAGTAAGTGTCAAGTGTCTGAACCTGGATTTGAACTCAGGTCCTTCTGATTCCAGGACCAGTGCTCTATCCACCATCCATTCTCTTAATGGTACCCCTTCCTCTTTTTAACATGGTGTTAATTATTTTATAGTAGTTATATATCTTTTCATGTTTTTGTGGTGATTATGACCTTAACTTCTGTGATTGATTTAAACCAGGGAAATTTAAATACAATAATGAACTTGTTATTTCCATATATCGATAAACCCCTTAGAGTTATTATGGAATTAAAAAAATTCATTTCTAGGTTATATCATGCCTTTTGCAATATAATTACACATAGTATATGTATATAATTATACATATTATATATACATATAGTATGTATGTATGTATATATAATTATATACAATATAATTATACATTACTCTGATTTAATGTGTACAGCTTCTAAGATGTTCTTGAATTCTGATTCCAAAGAGCACTGTTATTTAGAAATTCTTCTATATTTTCATTTACTTCCACCTAATTGCTCTCATAAACTAGTATTTACTTAACTATCCACACAAAAAAAATAATTGAAGAATTCCTATTGTTCATGGTGTAATATGTTGTCGAGAGAGAGACAGAGACACAGAGATAGAGGCAGAGACAGAGAGAGATAGAAAGAGACAGAGTGAGAGACAGAGAGACAGACAGGGGAGGAAGGGAGTTTGGGAGAGAGTTGAGAAAATGGAGATGGAGGGGGAAAGGCAGGGAAAGGCAGAAAGAGAGAGAATGATTGGAGCCTTGCACTAAAAAAAGAGCAAAACACAGGCTCAATCACTCTGGGGTAATTACAAAGTTCTTGTAAGGACACCAAGTTTCTCCTTGAAACAAATGCCCATATTTTTAATGCCAATATTCTACTGGTAGTGGTATTTGGCTGTGAGTCGTAAAACCCTAATTACAGTCTGAAGAATTGAAGTTAAGGACATCCCATGGTGGAAATGAGCAGGCTGCCAGACATTGAAAAGAAATTGAAACAGGAGTAGCACAAATGATGTCATCAAAGAAAAATATCACTGAAAAAGTTGAATTAGTCAAATAACAAAAATGAGGGATAACTGACAACCTCTTTGCTCTACTGGTATCCTAAGAAGGTCAAGAAAATATGAGCAAATACAATAGGATTGTGCGCAATTCACAGGACACATATAGGAGTAACACAGAAAAGGCAGGCATGTTTAGAGTGTGAATTGCTTTATTAACGGGACCATAAAATTATTACCACAAAGGAGGGAAGAAGGAAGGAAGGAAAGAAAGAAGGGGGAAAATAAAAGGAAGAAGGAAAGGAAAGAAAAGGAAGGAAAGAGGAAAAAAAAGGAAAGAAGGGAAAAAGGAAAAGATCAAAGGAGGGAGGAATTAACATTTATTAAATTCCAACTAAGTGCCAGACACTGCGTTATGCATTTTACAAATACCTCATTTGATTGATGCTCATGGAAGTATGAGAGTTCTGGTTCATATTATTTTTCCTTGAATGTTGTTTAATGCAAAAATAAAACAAAATTATTATGATGAAAATTAATATCCCTTCGCCTTCTTCAGGATTTTACTCTTTATCTTGGGTAGTAACCAAGCATATTTGACAAAGGAATGGATTTGGATTCAGAGAAATAGGGTTTAAATACTGTCTTACTCAAAACCTGTATGATCTTGAGAAGGACAATTATTTTTTGATCTACAAACACATAAGAACTACATTTTAATAAATATTTCTTTTTAAAGTAATAAACACTTTTCTTTATAGTTTTGGAATCCAATTTTTATCCTTCCTTCCTTCCTTCCTTTCCTTCTCCCCTCCCCAAGGCCATAAGCAATTAGACATGGTTTATATATGTAATATTGTATAAAAATGACCATATTAATCATTTTGTACAAGAAAACTTGAATAAAAGGAAAAAATGAAACAAAATGAAAAATAGCATTCTTCAGTCTGCATTCCATCAATATCAATTCTTCCTTTGGAGTTGGTTACTATGTTTGATCAATAGTTATTTGGGATTGTCCTGTATCATTCTATTGTTGAGTATAGTTAAGTCATTTACAATTCTTCATCAAACAATATTACTATCTCTGTGCACAATATTCTCTTGGTTCTGCTCACTTCACTATACATCAGTTCATACAAGTCTTTCTAGGCCTTTCTGAAATCATCTGGCTTGTCAATTCTTATAATACAATAATAGTCCATCAATATCATATACCATTGCTTATTGTGCCATTCCCCAATTGATGTTCATTCCTTTGATTTTTAATTCTTAGCCACCACAAAAAGTGGTGGTATAAATATTTTTTTACAAGTAGGTCTTTTTTTCTTTTTAGGGATGAAGGGCAATTTTTTAACATCTGTTTTCTCATTTGAAAAGGGGCTCATTCTAGATAATCTCTAACGGCTCTGCCACATATATATATCTTATGATCTTATGAAGTAGGCCACGTTGTGGGACTCCAACAAACATATGTAACTTGCTCATTATATGAATAAAAAACACTAAAAATGAAAGCCTATAAATCATATTATTTAAAATAAAAGAATATATCCAATTACAATAAAATAATACAAGAAAAAAAAATATTCCATTTCCGTACTTTAAAAAATTAGTTGTGGAGTACTTTTCTGTTGGTCATTCTATAAAGCATATAGGATAAGCATTAGAACCCCCATTTCACATATAAGAAAACTAGAGCTCAGAGGGGTTACTTTTTCAAAATCACCCAAATGATAAATTAGTGCAGCTAGAATTTGAATGTGTTTTCTAATTATTAATCTACTGATCTTTTGTTACCATGCTATCTATTAAGAGGTCAACTAGTAAATCTTCTGATACCATACAAGAATACATCATCATCATATTTTAATCATTTTCACAAGCTCACTACTGAATTACTTACTTCATCTTCCTTACTTTTATGAAGTCCTTTTTATGTCTAATCTAAGTAGCTTTTAGTGTATTTCATCCAGTGATTTTGTCAGTAAAATAGGAAGAAGATAAAATCAAAGAAGAAATTAGTCAATATTCATATAAGTATAATATTTTTGATAAATAGTTATCAACTCAAATACTTGTTTCCTATTCTGGATTAAGTGACTATTGCAAATCTTTGATCACAGATTATTTAATAATTTACTAAATTTTTAAACTCTTTCCTCAAAATTGCATCAAGATGTTGGGACCAACAAATGAATAAATGATTGATTGAATGAAATTCATCTTTAAAACTGCCTAATATGTGTGCTATATTATGCTAGGCGCTGGCAATACAAATGGATAAGCCAACAAGTCCTTGCTTTCAAAGAACTCCTAATATAATGAGCCAAACAACAAATATGGGAGGATTATGCTGCATGTCAGATTCAAGGCTTCATGTTCTTTAGAATGCAATAGCAATGGGGCAGCTAGGTGGCGCAGTAGATAAAACACCGGCCCTGGATTCAGGAGGACCTGAGTTCAAATACAGCCTCAGACACTTGACACTTACTAGCTGTGTCACCCTGGGCAAGTCACTTATCCCTCATTGCCCCACAAAAAAAAATAATAAAGTTAAAAAAAAAAGAATGCAATAGCAAAGCAGCTGGTGCATTCATCTTCTTTAATGCTATTTACTCTGATACAACCATATTAATTTCCAACATTGATCCACTTGGTGGTACCAGGGACTTTGGTAATAAGAACTTTCTTTTCTGGTTCTTCAGTAGCTGTGGCTGCTGAATATATAGGGTGTGTACCATATTCAAAAACAATTGCTAGGTCTTATTTCAGTGAGAATGGATTGAGCCTCTGGATGATGGCATTGGGTACTGGGCTGGAAGTAGGACTGGTAGTCTGGGAGAATACTACTATTCATAAGGTTTTTCATCTTAGGGTGCTAGGGATATGAGGGGAGATGAGATTGAGGTGGAGCAGGCATTTTTACTTACCTAACATGCACTGCCTCATGCACTTCCTCATGTTTTTGGCTCTGGAAACTATGCTGCTTCTATTAGGCTACCTTGCCTGTCTGTCCTGTAAGTAGCAACTGGTCAGCAATTAGTGATTGTCACTTGTCCCTTCTCCATAGGAGAAATATTTTTTCATAAGTCTTGGATAATAAAATTAATATGGAAATATTATATTATACATGTTTCTTAGTTTCATGGACAGCTTTGGATAGGACATTAGAGGTTATCTAATTCAACTCTTATTTTGTAGATGAAGAAATGAACTGAGTCACAGAGAGATTAATGACTTATCCAGACCAATGTATCTAATGAATGTCAGATACAGGATTTGAACCCAGGTCTTCTTAACTACAAATCCAGAAATCTACTCCCTGTGCTTTACTATCTCTTTAAAACCGACCAACATTATTCAGTAGGATACAAACCTGAATGGGGAGACCCCAATGCATTTCACGTTCATAGCCTTAGCTACGAACCCATAAATACAGTTTCTTCATACTTAAAATTCTGCTTTGAATTCTTGAATCTGTGTTCAACCAAATCTGTAGTTTGTAGTACTTTTCCTCAAGTCTAATCTTTTTCACTGTAATTAGAATTCCCCAACCTACCCTCATTAAAAAGACAAATATCTGCCAAGATGGAAGAGAAAAGGGAAAGACTCCCCTGAGTTCTTCAAAATTCTTCTCCAAACAAGGTTAAAATAATTCCTCAAAATGATTTCTTGAGTGGCAGAACCAACAAGAGGACAAGGTGAAAATTTCCCAGCTTGAGACAAGTTAGGGGAGTAGGAAAGGTCTGTCTCACTGGGGTGAGAGTAGAGCATCAGTCTAGCACAGGTCATGACTTTTCAGGCAGAACTCTGAAAGCCAGAAGCAGGCATTGGGGGTAACTGAGTCATCAGCAGTGTCTTTCAAAGCTCTGAGCCCACAGACATTAAGGATGTCAGTTCCAATATCAGGGCAAGAAGAAAACTAACAGAAATGGGAACACTGAATACAATTTCAGGGTGGAAAATATTGTTTCTGGTCTCTTAAAGCCAAGAGCACAGACGAGAACAGTGACCATGCCTCTCTTTAGATCATACAAACTTCAAACAGTTTAAAACATAGGTCCCTGGATACAGCATTGATCTTGGAGTCAGGAGTACCTGAGTTCAAATATGGCCTCAGACAATTGACACTTACAAGCTGTGTGACCCTGGGAAGGTCACTTACTCATTGTACCACCAAAAAAAAAAAAATCCTACAAAAAAACCCAAAACAAAGAAACAATCAAAAACCATAGGTCTCCTGGAACTAGTTCTGAAAACAGCAATACGAAAAACCTAAAGATTGGGAAAGGACCCCCTTAATACCAAAAGCAGAACCAGAAATTGGCTAGAAAACAGCAAGCAACAACAAAGAATCTCACTATAAGGAATTTCTTTAGTGACAGGGATGATCAAGACACAAACTCAGTAGAAAACAAACAGCTACAAGAAAGAAATCAAAGAAAAATGTGAACTGGTATCAGGCCCAAAACAAATTCCTGGAAGAACTGAAAAAGATGTTAAATATTTTATAAGAGGTAGAAGAAAAATTGGGAAAAGAAAGGAGAATGATGCAAGAAAATAATGAAAAATGTCATCAACTTAGTAAAGGAGATACCAAAAGGATGAAGAAAATAACAACTTAAGAAACACACAAAATGGTAAAAGAATCATAAAAAACAAATAAAGAGAAGACCGCCTTAAAAGGCAGAATTGGCTAAAAAAAAAATGTACAAAACTGCACTGAAGAAAAGAACTGCTTAAAAAGTCGAATTTGCTAAATGGAAAAAGTGGTTAAAAAAACTACTGAAGAAAATAGTTCCTCAAAAATTAGAATTGAGTA
The DNA here is from genome assembly GCF_019393635.1 of Dromiciops gliroides. NCBI lineage: Eukaryota > Metazoa > Chordata > Mammalia > Microbiotheria > Microbiotheriidae > Dromiciops > Dromiciops gliroides. The sequence continues at coordinate 185,485,389 of NC_057866.1, read as the reverse complement.
AGTGAAAGTTAAGAATTCCATGAAATATCAAGAAAAAATAAAATAAAATCAAAAGAATGAAAAAGAGAAGAAACTGTGAAATATCTCATTGGAAAACAACTGATGTGAAAAATAGATTTAGAACAGATAAATTAAGAATTATTGGACTCCCTGAAAGGGGTGATTAAAAAAAAAGAGTCTAGACATCATATTATTGAAGAAAAATTGCCCTGATATCTTATAACCAATGGGTAACAATAGAAATTAAAAGAATTTGCAAATCACCCCCTTGAATGAAGTTCCAAGTTGAAAACTCCCAGGATTATTATGACCAAATTCCAGAGCTTCCAGGTACAGGAGAAAATTTTGCAAACAGCCAGAAAGAAACAATTCAGATATTGTAGAGCCACAGTCAGGATCACACAAGTTTTGCAACTTCTAAATTAAAAAAAAAAAAGAATATAAAGCTGGGAATGTGATATTCCAAAGGGCAAAGCAGCTAGGATTACAATGAAGAATCCAGTAAAACCAAGAATAATCACTCAGGGGGCAGCTAGGTGGCGCAGTGGATAGAGCAGTGGCCCTGGAGTCAGGAGGAACTGGGTTCAAATCCGACCTCAGATACTTAAAACTTACTAGCTGTGTGACCCTGGGCAAGTCACTTAACCCCAACTGCCTCACCAAAAAAAAAAAAAAGAAAAGAAAAATCATTCAGGGGAAAAATAGGTATTTAATAAAATAGAGAAGTTTCTAGCATACTTTTTATTTTTTTTTTTTTTTTTTTTTAGTGAGGCAATTGGGGTTAAGTGACTTGCCCAGGGTCACACAGCTAGTAAGTGTTAAGTGTCTGAGGCTGGATTTGAACTCAGGTACTCCTGAATCCAAGGCTGGTGCTCTATCCACTGTACCACCTAGCTGCCCCGTTTCTAGCATTCTTGATGAAAATTCTATATAGAAATTTTTACTTTTAAATATTAAACTAAAGAGAATCATAAAAAGGTAAATAAAAAGGATAAATAGTGTATAAAAATTGATTATTCATAACTATAACTAACCTGGAAAAATTATATATAATTAGATTTATGAAAAATTATGATTATATGAAAAATGATAAATTTAGAAAAAATTATAATTGGGCCGTAAGTCCCTTCGTGGTCGCCATTCAAATGTGAAATATTTTTGACTTGAGTGGGCCTAATTTGGGGGGAACTGATCTATGGATGACTAGAGGACTAATCTGGGGACTTTTGATTATTTGGGTATCTGACTTCGTTAATTTAATGTGGGCCATTTATAAAGTTCCACCACACTGCTCCCAAACTGATAGACTAAAGATTAAGAAGCCTCTTAACTAAATAATCCAAGCAGAGTTTATTTATGAGATACTATTTAAAATTAAGAATATAGGGAAATAAAATGTACAACCTGACTGCTTTCCTGTGTTCTCTTTCCACTGAGTCTCTTTCCCACCTGCTGGGCTTCGAACTTCTTGAATACAATAAGGGCCTTAGCCGCCTCGGCCTCAGGGCACATTACACTTTCCCTGTTTTGTATTAAGGCCTGTAACCTTCTGTCTGTCTGCTCTGTCAATTTGCCCTTTGGCCTCTCTTTTGCCTGCTCCTAGTCCTTCTCGTCTTCTCCTGCATCCTTGTAGCCCCGTCTCTAGTCTCCAATCTTTGCCGTCTCCTCAACCACCTCTTGACCTCTTCTTGTCCGTCCCAGCCCCTGAGTCTTGTCTATCTAGTCCGTCCTCAGCCCGTCCTCTAGTCCGTCTCCCTCTACTGTCTCACTCCCAGGTCTATATATACCTTTTCTTCTCTCCACTCAAATCTCGGGGCTTCCTTCGCCCCCACAGACCAAGCTAATCCGCCAGCCAGAGCTGCAGCTGGTGGGGGGGGGTGTGTGCTCTCAAGCCTCATGCCTCAGCACAGGCTATCCGGGATCCTTCAGATAGCTCCGCTCAGGTCAGAGGGAGCTGGGGCTTTTATTTTTCCCCCAGCTGTCTGACCTGGCGTCTTGTATAGCCCATGGGTTTTTTTTTGCTCAGCTGAAGCTGAGGAGGGGGGGGAGAGACCCTGAGGGCCTAAGGCTTTCTAATCTCAGCCTAAAGGTAGGGTCCCCAAATCAAAATAAATTTCCACAATAGTAATGGAATCAGGAAGGTTAAACTGTCTATATTTCTACATGGGAAGATGATACTTGTAACTTCTAAGAACTTTCTCATTATTAGGAGATAGAAAGAGTGTACATGTAGGCTTGAGTGTGAGTTGAATATAATGGAGTGATATCTAAAAATAAAAGGAAAGGATGAGAAAATGGATGCAGTGGGTGATTGGTGTAAAAAAATAACTATCTGGAAAAATTATATAACTGTGCTGATATGAAAAATTATAATTATATGAAAAAGTATAACTTTAGAAAAATTATAATTGGGCTGTAAGTCCCGCCATGGTCCTCATTCAAATGTAAAAATATTTTAACTGACTAGCCTAATTTAGGGAGACTAATCTGTGGATGACTAATCTGGGGACTTTTGACTGTTTGACTATCTGATTGCTATTAATTTACTATGCGCTGTTTAAAAATTTCTCCACACTGCTCCCAAATTAATAAACAAAAGATTAAGAAGTCTCTTAATTAAATAATCAAAGCAGAATTTATTTATAAAAATCAATGTAAAAGACAAGGGTAAACAAATGTAAATTATACAACCTGTCTGCTTTTAATACAATAAGAGCCAATGCCTGTTGCCTTAGGGTATGCTCCAGTTTTCTCTTTAGCTTTTTTCTGTCCATCCTCTTCTCTCTACCTTCTAAATGGAAAGCCCTTTCTTCAACTCCTCTATGCTGACCATCCCACTGAATAGCCCTCTGCTTCTCTCTTTAGCTTCTCTCTCACTTCTGCAGTGATGAACCCCTGAAAAGCCCCTTACTCTGTAATGCTCCTTCCTCTGTCTTCTCCAACCCTCTGTATCATCTGCCCCCTTCAGCATCTCTAGTGTCCCTTTTTATTCATTCCCTCTCTCTCAGGTGAAATCCAGGGCTGGCTACCCTCAGGGATGGCTGAGTCCATGCTCCCCAGGCTGAGGTGGGGGGTGGGTGAAGTAAACCCCAGCATGTCTGACGGTTTTCTTGCACCTCCTGCTGTGCACACCAGCAGAGCCATGCCACACACATGGCTCAGGGTTTTCTTCAGTGATGCTTAGACTGGCTCAGAGGACCCCAGCAGCTGAAGCAGAGGGGGTGGGGCCCAGCTCCTCTAACAAAGAAAAAACCCCTGAGGGCCTAAGGCTTTTTAATCTTAGCCCAAAGGCAGGGTCCCCAAATCAAAAAAAATTTCCACATTGGGAAAGGGGGAGGTAGAATGGGGGCAATCTCTCTCACATAAAAGAGGCACAAAATAGTTTTTACAGTGAAGGCAGAAATGGGGGATGTTGGCAAATAATGCTTAAAACTCACTCTCATCAGCACTGGCTCAAAAATGGAATAGCACATAGGTAGAGTATAGAAATCTATCTTACCCTATAGAGAAGTGAAGCTGGGGAAGAGTGACAAGAGAAGACAGGGGTGATATAAGGTAAGGGAGGGTGGACTGGGGGAGGTGATGGTAAGAAGCAGAACATTTTGAGGAGCCAGAGGATGAAAAGAGAAAGAATAATAAACAGGGGAAACACACATGACGGAGGGAATTACACAGTTACTAATCACAACTGTTAATGTGAATGAGATGGATTCACCCATAAAATGGAAGTGAATAGCAGAGCGAATTAAAAATCAGAATCCTATAATATATTTCTTACAATAAATGCACTTGAAGCCAAGAGATACACACAAAGTAAAGGTAAGAGGCTGGAGCAGAACTTGCAATTTTTAAATTGAAGTAAAACAACAACAACAACAACAATAAAATAGGGGTAGCACTCATGACATCAAAGAAAAAGTTAGATTTAATTAGAAGAAATAAGATGGGGAACTACATTTTCCTAAAAGGCACCATAGACAGTGAGGTAATATATCAATACTAAATATAAGCTCCAAATTGTAGACAATCCTAATTCTTAAAGAAAAAGTTAAATGAACAAGATAAATCTAACAAAAAAAAAACAAAAAATAAAGAAGTTTAAGAGATTAATAGAATTTTAGAAAAGATGAGAAACCTCTGGAAAAAATGTAATGGGAATAGAAAGGAATATACCTTTTTCTTAGTGGTACAGAGTACCTGCATAAAAATTGACCATCTATGAGAATATAAGAACATCACAGGCAAATGCAGAAAAAGAGAAATATTAAATGTATCTTTTTAATACTGTAATGGGATAAAAAATATTCAATTAAAGTCCATGGAAATATAAATTGAAAATAAATTGGAGGGGGGCTGTGCCAAGATGACTGAGAGTAGCCAGCAAATTACATGAGCTCTCCTTCTGTTCCCTCAAAAAGAACATTAAATCAAGCCTCTAAACAGATTCTGAAACTACAGAACCTGCAAAGAGACAGAGAGATACAGTCTTCCAATCAGAGATAATTTAGAAAACTTCAGGAAAGGTCGGTCTCACTGGGGGAAAAGGGAGGCTCAGCTCACTGCAGCACAGCATGCGGGAGAGGGTGGGGCAATTCACAGGAAGCTGTGGGACACAGCCAAGCAACTGAGGCCCTTGGATCCTGGCACAACAAGCCGGTGGCACAGCAGAACAGTGGTGAAACCCACCTGCACCAGCTGAGAGGGCAGGTTGCCAGCTGGAGGGATACCCACAGGACAAGTGCCATAAGGCCTACTGATCCCAGCACACTCAGACAGGAAGCCCAGGGCCATGTCCACTGATCCCAGTGCACTCTGACAGGAAGTCCAGGGCAGTGAAAAATCTATAAGCCATAGAGGCCTCAGTGTAGACAGCCAGTGACACAGCCCGTATATCTCACCCCAAGAAGCTTGAAACAGGGACCCTGGTGCCCCAGAGGAGACCTCAACTTTAAAAAAATAAAAAAATAAGAAATAAGAAATAAAATAAGCTGCATTAAGAGTAAAAAACAAAAAAAAAGAACTCTTACCATTGAGAGCTTCTGTGTTGATAGGGAAGAGGCAAACACAAATTCAGATGAGGACAATAATGCCAAATTGCCTACATGTGAAGCCTCAAGAGGGAAAATGAACAAAAAGCCTTCTGGGAGGAGCTCAAAAAGGATTTTAAAAATCAATTGAGGGGGCAGCTAGGTGGCACAGTGGATAAAGCACTGGCCCTGGATTCAGGAGTACCTGAGTTCAAATTCGGCCTCAGACACTTGAGACTTACTAGCTGTGTGACCCTGGGCAAGTCACTTAACCCACATTGCCCTGAAAAAAAATCAATTGAGAGAAATGAAAGCAACACAAGAAAGTTATGAAAAAAGAATCAGCAGCTTGGAAAAGGAAGCACAAAGATTAACTGAAGAAAACTATTCCTTAAAAATTTATCTGGCCTAATGGAAAAAAAAGTGCATAATCTCACTGAAGAAAACAATGCCTTAAAAATTAAAATTGGACAGTTGGAAGATAAGGAATCCATGAAACACCAGGAATCAGTCAAGCAAAATCAAAAGAATGAAAAAATAGAAGAAAATGTGAAATACCTCATTGGAAAGACAACTGATCTGGAAAAAAAGATCCAGAAGAGACAATTTGAGAATCACTGGACTGCCTGAAAGCCGTGATCAGAAAAAGAGTCTAGACACCATATTTCAGGAAATTATTAAGGAGAACTGCCCTGATATTATAGAACCAGAGGATAAAATTGTCATTGAAATAATCCATTGAATACCTCCTGAAAGAGATCCCCAAAAGAAAACTCCAAGGAATATTGTAGCCAAATTCCAGAATTATCAGGTGAAGGAGAAAATACTCCAAGCAGCCAGAAAGAAGTAATTTAAATATCATGGAGCCACAGTCAGGATTGCTCAGGACCTAGCAGCTTCAACATTAAATGATCACAAGGCTTGGAATATGATATTCTGGAAGGCAAAGGAGCTTGGGTTGCAGCCAAGAATCTATACCCAGCAAAACTGAGCATTCTCTTTCAGGGGAAAAGATGGACATTCAATGACACTGGTGACTTTCAAGGTTTCCTGAGGAAAAGAGCAGAACTGAATAGAAAATTTGATCTTAACATACAAGACTCAAGAGAAGTTTAAAAAGGTAAACAGGGAAAAAAAAGTTACTCAATTAGGTTAAACTGTTTAAATCCCTACATGGGAAGATAATATTTATAACTCTTGAGATTTGTAAATGTATTTGGGCAGACAGAGGGATTATACACAGAGGGTAAAATATAAATAGTCTTTGATGTGATGACATAAAGGAAGTTAAGGGGTTAAAAAGGGAGCTTATAGGGAGAAGAGGAAAGGGGAGGTGGAATGGGGTGAATTACATCATATGAAATGGTGAAAAATAAGCCTATTACAATAGAGGGAAAGAAGGGAAGGGTGAACACTGTTTCAACACTACTCTCATTAAATCTGATTCAAAGAGGGAATAACATATACATTCACTTGGATAAAGAAACTTAGCTTATTCTTTAGGGAAATAGAAGGGGAAGGGGGACTGATAGAAGGGAGGGCAAAAGCAAGGCAGAAAAGGGTAAAGAAAAGGGAGGGAGTGATAAAAAGGGAGGGCAGATTGGGGAGGCAGGGGTAAGAAGCAAAACACTGGTGAGGAGGAATAGGGTGAAAGAAGGACGGGAAGTACAAAGGGGGGTATATAGAATGGTGGGGAATAGACAGTAATAATAACTGTGAATGTGAATGGGATGAATTCTGCTATAAAACAGAAGGGAATTGCAGAGTGGATTAAAAACCAGAATCCTACAATATGCTGTTTACAAGAAACATATTTGAAGCAGAGAGATACACACAGAGTAAAGGTAAAAGGCAGGAGCAGAATATATTATGCTTCAGCTAAAGTAAAAAAAAGCAGGGGTAGCAATCCTTACCTCAGACAAAGCACAGACAAAAATAGATCTCATTAGGCCAAGATGGTGGAGAGGAAGCAGCAAGCTGCCTGAGCTCTCCTTCTGTTCCCTCAAAACGAACATTAAATCAAGCCTCTGGACGGATTCTGAAACTACAGAACCTGCAAAGAGACAGAGAAACACAGTCCTCCAACTAGAGATAATTTAGAAGACTTCAGGAAAAGGTTGGTCTGACTCGGGCAAAAAGGAGGCCCAGCGCAGGGCAGCAACCCAGCACCGAGGGGGTCGGGCCAAGTCAGCAGGAGCTGCGGGCCACAGCCGAACAACTGAGGCCCCTGGAACCTGGTTCAAAAATCTGGTGGCCAAGAAGGACAGTGGAAAAACCTACCTGCACCTGCCGAGAGGGCCACGAATGAACTCTCTAAGAAAAAGTCCCCAGGGCCAGATGGGTTTACGGGTGAATTTTACCAAACATTTAAAGAACAATTAATTCCAATACAAATTATTTGGAAAAATTAATTCCAATACAAATTATTTGGAAAAATAGGTGAAGAAGGAGTTCTTCCAAATTCGTTTTATGGCACAAATATGGTGGTGATACCAAAACCAGGCAAAGCAAAAACAGAGAAAGAAAATTATAGACCAATTTCCCTAATGAATATTGATGCTAAAATCTTAAATAAGATATTAGCAGGGAGATTACAGCAAGTGATCACCAGAATACCAGGAATGCAGGGCTGGTTCAACATTAGAAAAACTATTAACATAATCAACCACATCAATAAGAAAACCAACAAAAATCATATGATTATCTCAATAGATGCAGAGAAAGCTTTTGACAAAGTACAACACCCATTCCTAATAAAAACACTAGAGAGTTTAGGAATAGGGGGAGCTTTCCTTAGAATAATAAACAGTATCTACCTAAAGCCATCAGCAAGTATTATATGCAATGGAGATAAATTAGAGGCCTTCCCAATAAGATCAGGGGTGAAACAGGGATGTCCATTATCACCCCTATTATTTAATATTGTCCTAGAAATGTTAGCTTTAGCAATCAGAGAAGAGAAAGGAATTAAAGGAATTAGAATAGGCAAGGAGGAAACAAAACTATCACTCTTTGCAGATGATATGATGGTATACTTAAGGAATCCTCGAGAATCAACTCAAAAATTACTTGAAACAATTAACTTTAGCAAAGTAGCAGGATATAAAATAAATCCACATAAATCATCAGCATTTCTATACATGACCAACAAAGTCCAGCAGCAAGAGATAGAAAGAGAAATTCCATTTAAAGTAATGGTAGATAATATAAAATACTTGGGAGTCTACTTGCCAAGACAAACCCAGGAACTCTATGAAAACAACTACCAAAGACTCTTCACACAAATCAAATCAGATCTAAATAATTGGAAAGATATCAATTGCTCATGGATAGGCAGAACTGATATAGTAAAAATGACAATACTGCCTAAATTAATTTACTTATTCAGTGCCATACCAATCAGACTACCTAAAAATTATGTTATACAGCTAGAAAAAATAATAACAAAATTCATCTGGAAAAACAAAAAATCAAGAATATCCAGGGAAATAATGAAAAAAAATTCACAGGAAGGTGGGTTAGCGGTACCAAACCTGGAGCTTTACTATAAAGCGGCAGTCATCAAAACTATCTGGTACTGGCTAAAAAATAGAGTGGTAGATCAATGGAATAGGCTAGGCTCAGGAAATGCAGTAGTAAATGACACTAGTAATGTAGTGTTTGATAAACCCAAAGACTCCAGCTTCTGGGATAGGAACTCAGTATTTGACAAAAACTGCTGGGAAAACTGGAAGATAGTATGGCAGAAATTAGGCATAGACCAACATCTTACACCTTATACTAAAATAAGGTCAAAATGGATACACGATTTAGACATAAGAGGTGATACCATAGGTAAATTAGGAGAGAAAGGAATAGTCTACCTATCAGATCTTTGGAAAGGAGAACAGTTTTTGACCAAACAAGAGATAGAATATATTATAAAATGCAAAATGGATGATTTTGATTATATTAAATTAAAAAATTTCTGTACAAACAGAAGCAATTCATCCAAAATTAGAAGGGAGGCAGAAAGCTGGGAAACAATTTTTGAGGCCAGTGCTTCTGATAAAGGCCTCATCTCTAAAATATATAGGGAATTAAATCAAATTTATAAGAATCCAAGTCATTCCCCAATTGAGAAATGGTCAAAGGATATGAACAGGCAGTTTTCTGATGAAGAAACCAAAGCTATCTATTCCCATATGAAAAAATGCTCTAAATCTCTAATGATTAGAGAGATGCAAATTAAAACAACTCTGAGGTACCACCTGACACCTAACAGATTGGCTAAAATGACAAAAAAAGAAGATAAGAAATGTTGGAGAAGCTGTGGGAAAATTGGAACACTAATTCATTGTTGGTGGAGCTGTGAACTGATCCAACCATTCTGGAGAGCAATTTGGAATTATGCCCAAAGGGCGATAAAGCTGTGCATACCCTTTGACCCAGCAATTCCACTTTTGGGTCTTTTTCCCAAAGAAATCATGGAAGGGGGAAAGGGACCCACATGTACAAAAATATTTATAGCTGCTCTTTACGTAGTAGCAAGGAATTGGAAGTTGAGGGGGTGCCCATTAATTGGGGAATGGCTGGACAAGCTGTGGTATGTGAATACAATGGAATACTATTGTGCTGTAAGAAATGATGAGCAGGAGGAGTTCAGAGAAACCTGGAGGGTCTTGCGTGAGCTGATGATGAGTGAGATGAGCAGAACCAGAAGAACATTGTACACAGTATCAACATTGAGTGTTGACCGACTGTGATGGACTATATTCTCACCAATCCAATGGTACAGAAGAGTTCCAGGGAACTCATGATAGAAGAGGATCTCCAAATCCAAGAAAGAAAAAAAAGAACTGTGGAGTATAGATGCTGATTGAACCATATTATTTCTTTTGTTTTGGGTACTGTTTTTTTTTTCTATTTTGAGGTTTTGCATTACTGCTCTGATTTTTTATCTTATAACAGGATTAATGCAGAAATAGGATTAATGTTATTATGGGTATATATGTGTGTGTATAGATAGATACATATATATATATGCATCTATATGTATATGTATATAGATATATAGATATAACCTATATCAGATTGCCTACTGTCTAGGGGAGGGGGGAGGGAGGGGAGGGAGGGAGAAAAATCTGAAATTGTAAAGCATGTATAAACAAAAGTTGAGAACTATCTTTACACATAACGGAAAAAATAAAATACCTTATATGTAAAAAAAATAGATCTCATTAAAAGAGATGAAGAAGGAAACTACATCTTGCTAAAAGGCTCTATAGATAATGAAGCAATATTAATATTAATATGTATGTGCCAAGTGGTATAGCATCCGAATTCTTAGAGAAGTTAAATGAGTTACAAGAGGAATTAGACAGTAATACTATACTAGTGGGGGATCTGAATCTCCCCCTCTAAGAATTAGATCAATGTAGCCAAAAAATAAATAAGAAAGAAGTGAATAGAATACTAAAAAAAGTTAGCCAATGTAGATATCTGGACAAAATTGAATGGGGATAGAAAGGAATATACCTTCTTCTCAGGACTTCATGGCACATTTTCAAAAATTGACCATGTTTTAGGGCACAAAAACATCATAGCCAAATGTAGAAAGGCAGAAATAGTAAATGCATCCTTCTCAGATCATGATGCAATAAAAATTACATTCAAGAAAGAGCCATGGAAAAGCAGACTGAATATCAATTGGAAACTAAATAATTTCATTCTAAGGAACGAATGGGTCAAACAACAAATCATAGAAACAATCAATAACTTTATTCAAGAGAATGACAAAAATGAGACAACATATAAAAATCTATGGGATGCAGCCAAAGCAGTGTTTAGGAGAAAATTTATAGCTTACATGAATAGAAAAGAGAAAGAGTTCAATGAATGGTGCATACAATTTAAAAAGCTAGAAAGAGAACAGAAGAGAAATCCCCAATTAGATACTAAACTAGAAATCCTAAAAATTACAGGAGAAATTAATAAAATTGAAAGCAAGAAAACTATAGAATTAATCAATAAAACTAAGAGCTGGTTTTTTGGAAAAAAAAAAACAATAAGATAGATAAAATATTGGTTAAATTGGGGCAGCTAGGTGGCGCAGTGGATAGAGCACTGGCCCTGGAGTCAGGAGTACCTGAGTTCAAATCAGGCCTCAGACATTTAACACTCACTAGCTGTGTGACCCTGGGCAAGTCACTTAACCGCAATTGCCTCACTAAAAAAATAAAATAAAATAAAAAATTGGTTAATTTGATTTAAAAAAAGAAAGAAGAAAACCAAATTACTAGTATCAAAAATGAAAGAGGTGATGTTACCACCAATGAAGTGGAAATTAAATCAATAATTAGGAATTATTTTGTCCAACTGTATGTCAATAAATTTGACAAGCTAAATGAAATGGATGAATATTTACAAAAATACAAACTGCCCAGGTTAACTGAAGAGGAAATACAATCCTTAAATAAGTGTTAAGGGCTAAAATTCTAGCTAGTCTGTCTAAAATATCTAATGAGTGGTCGCCAATAAATTATAAGCTTTAGCAAGAGTTAGGTTTTTAAGCATTTATTAAGGAGAATAAGAATTTGGTAAAGAGAGAGAGAAAGGCCTAGATTCCTATCTATTAAAGGGAGAGCACATTTCTAGCTCCCTTCTCCGCCAGCATCCTCAGGAAAAAGACCGAGACTGAGCGCCAGTCTCTTCCTTCCTCCTCCCACTAGTCTGCGTCACTTCCTGATGCCTGGTCTTGCCCTCAAAGACCTTCGCTTCATGGGCAGAACTCTTCTACAGTAAGTATCCAGCAGGTGGCGTTATTCCAATCATTACAGTCCCCCCTGTTGTTCCTCAAGAAACAAAATGTTTCCTTGACGGAACAGTAAAAACAATATGATAACTATTGCTAACTAATAATATGTGAACAACAATATAGAAAAGGAAGAGAGGAAAGTTTTGTCCAGAGGAGCGATTTTTTTTTGTCCTCATGAACCGATGCTTTGACATTAGTCTTGCAAAGGGAGGGCCTCTGCAGAGAATACATGTTACAGATGGTGTATATTATAACAGAAAGAGAAAAAAACAACAAAAACTACAAATCAAAACTGTTCATTTAAAGTCTCTGAAAGTCTTTTCTCAGATGTCCTCTAGGTGTAGTCGTAGAATGGAAGTCTTTTCAGGGGTTGATGTGTGGATACTGGTAATCAGCCAGGAAATTTCCTACAAAATTGAGCTTAACACAACTTTAAAATAGCTTTGTCAATAATCAAATCAAACAATGAAAGTTCTCAAAAACATGTCTAAGGGAATTCAGAATCTTAGTTGTTAACACGTGAAACATACAATAAAACAAAAATTGAACCATTCTTTAAAATTATATTATTATTATAGTCCCCCCTTATGGGGAGTAATTGAGAAGACAATTGCTGCGATATTAATTTTTTAAAAATAATTTTTATCTTTGTTTCATCACTTTTTGCATCATCTGCCTAATTATCCTCATGCCATTATGAGAAATTAGAAAATCTAATATAATTGGTAACAGGTGTCAAGGCCAAATTCAACACTGTTATTTATCATGGCACCTGAGAAAATTATGGGGGTTACCATAAAAGAACAGAGAAATGATGGGATATGAGCATTCCCACACTTGAGCAATATGTACTGCCCATACAGTATGCCAGGCTTAAAATAGGTGGATGGAATACATGTCCATGCCACCGAACATATTGGAGGAAACTGAGTCAGACTTAATGAGATGCATGGGATTGAGATGTCCATGGCATCAGGCATATAGGAGGGAGCATAGAAGCTAGGTGTAGAAGTGAGATGGGTGGGATCAATACTTCCAGCCATCTGTACAATATTGTGGGGAAAAAGAGAATAAAATATTAAACCAAGAGAATCCAACCTCAACATTTGTCAAAAGCCGTTCCCTCGGCCATACCTTGACTTCATGCATGTCTCCCCTCATGTGACAGTTCAGTGTCTGCTCTTGCATGTATTCCTCTTGTGATTGGATGGCATCTTGGCCAACTGGCATCTGATAACTCAGAATAACGGCAATTAATGTCTTAAATGATAAATTCCCATAATTTAAAATCTCATATGGATTTAAAATTGAGGATAATAAATGATTGCAAAAAATGTGAATACATCTTGACTCAGAACACAATATATAATTATGCAACAATTTCAAATAATACCCCTTTTTTTTTACTTAGTATACAATTACTTTTGTGAAAAATCAGAACATATTTGAATATAAGTTAAAGCACAACACAATCTCAAAGACAACTTTTACAAATGTTCCCCTCTTTTTTTTTTTTTTTTTGGAATATGCTTATCAAAAATAATACTTCTAGAATCAATTTACACTTGCCATGGCAAACAATTTGCCAGGGAAATGCTTTAAAGAGTTTGATCAAATAATCAGTTGAGAAAAAATAACAAAAACAAACAACTCAGAATATGGGAGCACAATACTCCTAGAATTAACATTGTATAATAAAATCAAAACCATCTTGCAATGTTTCAAAATTAGATAGACAAATGAATAGAAGAAAATACACATGGAACAATAAAATACAGTGAAATTCAAACTAAGGAAATCTAAATGAATATGAACTTAATATCAATAAGAGTATTATAAAATATAAACTTGATCACATGACTATAAAAAGCTTTTACAAATATTCTCCTTGTTTTAGAAACTAAGTATAAGACACAATCTCAAAAGCATGAAAATCTCTATGAAAATAAACCCATACCATTAATTTCAAAATGTATATATAATAGCACAGAAATCCTATGTAACCTCTGAACTGATACTATTACTCTGAGTGAATTCAGAACACTTTTGATTCCGATATCTAAAATCCCCAATACTCATATCAATACCTTGCTGCTGACTTCTACATTTCTGTAAAATATATACCCTTCCATGGCAAAAGAAGCGGAGTCTTGAACTATGTTGATGATTGTCATTCTTATTTAGCTTAAATTTTTCTTCTTTAACCCCTCTATATTGTCTGTCAGTCTTTTCACCATACAAATGCTTTATAAGATTACTAATTAAAGACAAAAGCAGGTTAGCAAAATTATGAACAAAACGAGCATATCTGGAATTTAAAGGGTTTTCTAAGGTTGTCTCAGAAGCACAGTCAGGCTGGGGAAGGGCTGAGCCTGAAGCTGCAAATGCAGGTAGAAAAAGTTGAGCATGCCCATCAGATCTCTGGACTTCCCAGGCAGGGGAAGCTATGGGCTTGGCCATAGGAGGAGTAGAGGGTGGGGTCTGGAGAGGAGGGGAGGGACCAGCACAATTTGAATCAGACTTGATTTTGAACTCAGGCCTGGATTCCTCTTCCCCCACTTTGCCTCCAGGTGCTAGGGAATTAAAAGCTTCTAGAGGGTGGGTCATTGCCTCCAGGCATGCAAAATTAGAGCAACAATTAGTGTTAGAATTGGGAAAAGCTGCAGGAATCTCTTCAGGTTTCTCTGAAAAAGCATGGTTGGGAGAGGGAGAGATATTTCCTTGTGTGAGTAAGTTGCTGGCTCTTTTAACAAAAATAAAAAGAAAAATAGAAAATCCACAAAAACAAAGCATTAACATGATCTTATCTCCCATTTGTCTGGTTAAACAGACTAAAATCAAAAATAGGATAATTAGGGAGTCTAAAAGGTCCATTCGAAAAAATTTGAAGGAAAACACAGCCAGTACACCAGTACTTAGCAGTTAAAGGGAGAGGGAGGGGAAATTTCTTACCCAACCAGAAGATCAGAAGAAGACTGAGGGTTAGCTTTCCTCTTCGTGGTCAGCCATCTGTTAAGGGCTAAAATTCTAGCTAGTCTGTCTAAAATATCTAATGAGTGGTCGCCAATAAATTATAAACTTTAGCAAGAGTTAGGTTTTTAAGCATTTATTAAGGAGAATAAGAATTTGGTAAAGAGAGAGAGAAAGGCCTAGATTCCTATCTATTAAAAGGAGAGCACATTTCTAGCTCCCTTCTCCGCCAGCGTCCTCAGGAAAAAGACCGAGACTGAGCACCAGTCTCTTCCTTCCTCCTCCCACTAGTCTGCGTCACTTCCTGATGCCTGGTCTTGCCCTCAAAGACCTTCGCTTCATGGGCAGAACTCTTCTACAGTAAGTATCCAGCAGGTGGCATTATTCCAATCGTTACAATAAGCCCATATTAGAAAAAGAAATGGAACAAACCATTAATAAACTCCCTAAGAAAAAATCCCCAGGGCCAGATGGGTTTACAGGTGAATGCTACCAAACAGTTAAAGAACAATTAATTCCAATATTACACAAATTATTTGGAAAAATAATTGAAAAAGAAGTTTTACCAAATTCATTTTATGACACAAATATGGTGGTGATACCAAAACCAGGCAGAGCAAAAACAGAGAATGAAAATTATAGACCAATTTCCCTATTGAATATTGATGCTAAAATCTTAAACAAGATATTACCACGGAGATTACAGCAAGTGATCACCAAGATAATACACTATGACCAGGTGGGATTTATACCAGGAATGCAGGGCTGGTTCAACATTAGGAAAACTATTAACATAATCCACCAAATCAATAAGAAAACTAACCAAAATCATATGATTATCTCAATAGATGCAGAGAAAGCTTTTGACAAAATAACAGCACCCATTCCTGATAGAAACTCTAGAGAGCTTAGGAATAGGTGGAGCTTCCCTTAAAGTAGTAAGCAGTATCTACCTAAAACCTATCAGCAAACATTATATGTAATTGAGATAAGTTATAGGCCTTCCCAGTAAGATCAGTGGTGAAAAAGGGATGTCCATTATCACCTCTATTATTTAATATTGTACTAGAAATGTTAGCATTAGCCATCAGAGGAGAAAATGGAACTAAAGGAATTAGAATAGGCAAGGAGCAAACAAAACTATCACTCTTTGCAGATGATATGATGGTATACTTAAAGAATCCTAGAGAATCAACTCAAAAATTACTTGAAACAACTAACAACTTTAGCAAAGTAGTAGGATATAAAACAAATCCACATAAATCATCAGCATTTCTATACATGATCAACAAAGTCGAGCAGCAAGAGATAGAAATTTAAATGTAAATTCCATTTAAAGTAATGGTAGATAATATAAAATACTTGGGAGTCTACTTGCCAAGACAAACCCAGGAACTCTATGAACACAATTACCAAACAGTCTTCACACAAATCAAATCAGACTTAAATAATTGGAAAGATATCAATTGCTCATGGATAGGCAGCGCTAATATAGTAAAAATGACTCTTCTACCTAAATTAATTTACCTATTCAGCACCATAACAATCAGACTACCTACAAATTATTTTATAGAGCTAGAAAAAATAATCTGGAAAAACAAAAAGTAAGAATATCAATGGAAATAAGGGGAAAAATGCATAGGAAGGTGGGTTAGCTGTACCAAATCTGGAGCTTTACTATAAAGTGGCAGGCATCAAAACTATCTGGTACTGGCTAAGAAATAGAGTGGAGGATCAATGGAATAGGCTAGGCACAGGAGACACAGTTATAAATGACATTAGTAATGCAGTGTTTGATAAAACCAAAGACACCAGCTTCTGGGATAGGAACTCAGTATTTGACAAAAACTGCTGGGAAAAATGGAAGATAGTATGGCAGAAATTAGGCATAGACCAACATCTTACAACTTATACAAAAATAAGGTCAAAATGAATACATGATTTAAACATAAGAGGTGATACTGTAGATAAATTAGGAGAGGAAGGAATAGTCTACCTTTTAGATCTTTGGTAAGGAGAACAGTTTATGACCAAAGAAGAGATAGAGAATATTATCAAATGCAAAATAGATAATTTTGATTACATTAAATTAAAAAGGTTTTGTACAAACTGAAGCAATGCATCCAAAATTAGAAGGGAAGCAGAAAGCTGGGAAACAATTTTTATGGCCAGTACTTCTGACAAAGGCCTAATTTCTAAAATACATAGGGAAATAAATCAAATTTATAAGAATCCAAGTCATTCCCCAATTGAGAAATATGAACAGGCAGTTTTCTGATGAAGAAATCAAAGCTTTCTATTCCCATACGAAAAAATGCTCGAAATCACTATTGGTTAGAGAGATGCAAATTAAAACAACTCTGAGATACCACCTGACACCTATCAGATTGGCTAATATGACAAAAAAGGAAAATAATGAATGTTGGAGAAGTTGTGGAAAAATTGGAACACTAATGCGTTGTTGTTGTAGCTATGAACTGATCCAGCCATTCTGGAGAGCAATCTGGAATTATGCCCAAAGGGCTATAAAGCTGTGCATTCCCTTTGACCCAGTAATACCACTTTGGGGTCTTTTCCCTAAAGAGATCATAAAAAAAGGGAAAAGGACCCACATGTACAAAAATATTTATAGCTGCTCTTTTTGTGGTGGCAAGGAATTGGAAATTGAAGGGTTGCCCATCAGTTGGGGAATGGCTGAACAAGTTGTGGTATATGAATGTAATGGAATTCTATTGTGCTCTAAGAAACAATAAGCAGGAGGAGTTCAGAGAAATCTGGAAGGACTTGCATGAACTGATGATGAGTGAGATGAGCAGAACCAGAAGAACATTGTACACAGTATCATCAACATTGTGTGCTGATCTACTGTGATGGACTAGATCCTTCTCACCAATGCATTGGTACAGAAGAGTTCCAGGGGACCCATGATGGAAGGGGATCTCCAAATCCGGAAAAAAAAGAACTGTGGAGTAGAGATGTTGATTGAACCATACTATTTCTTTCTCTTTTGATGCTGTTGTTTTTCTATTTTGAGGTTTTTCCTCATTGCTCTGATTCTTCTTTTATAACATGACTAATGCAGAAATATGTTTATGTGTATATATATATGTTTATGTGTATATACATACATACATATGTGTGTATGTGTATATATACATATACATATACACATACATATATACATATATACATATATACATACACACACACACACACACATATATATATATATATATATATATATATATATATATATATATATATATATATATATATATATAAACCTATATTAGATTACCTGCTCTCTAGGGGAGAGGGGAGGGAGGGGAGGGAGGGAGAAAAATCTGAAATTGGAAAGCCTGTATAAACAAATGTTGAGAACTATTTTTACATGTAACTGGAAAAAATAAAATACTTTTATCAGAAAAAAAGAAAATAAATTGGAAACATTAATCTATTACTAAAGAATGAGTAGGCCAAACGACAAATCACAGAAACAATCAATAATTTCATTAAAGAGAATGACAAGGAAGGAAGACAAAATTTGGGGGATTTAGTCAAAACAATGCTTAGGGGAAAAAAAATCTATATCTGTACCTGAACCTGTACCTGTACCTCTACCTGTACCTGTATCTGTATCTATATCTATATCTATCTATAAATGCTTACATCAATAAAACAGAAAGTTTAGTTCAGTGAATTGGGCAGGTTATCAAAAAAACCTAAAAGTAAAAAAAAAAAATTAATTCACAATTAAGTGCCAAATTGAAAACCCTCAAAATAAAAAGAGATTAATAAAATTTAAAGTGATAAGATCATTGACAATAAAAAACCTCGGAACTAGTTTTATGAAAAAACTAATAAAATGAATAAAAATTAGTCAATTTGATTAAAAAAAGAAAGAAACCAAATTAACTATCAAAATTTGAAGTGGTTAATTCATCAGCAATGAAGATGAAATCAAATAAATTATTAGAAGCCATTTTGCCTAATTATTTGACAATAAATCTTACAATTTCTGGGAAATGTATGAATATTTTATTTTAAAAATATGTATAAAGTCTAGATTAACAGAACTAGCCCATTTCTGACCAGATTACTGGGGAGCCAGGCTGGGGTTTCTAAGATATCGCCACTTGTAAATTAGAAGCTATTGCACCAGTTTGGGCAGTAAGAATTTATAATTAATTTGACAGTGTGTCTGAAAACATCCAGCATGGAGTCCCAGGAATTGGGGCTGGGAAGAGCCAGCCCCAGGTTAAGAGAGTAGGAGAGGCAAGAAAGTGACCTTCATGTCACCAGGGATTTTTATCTTCTCCCAGGTTTTGCTTAGTGTCATTCTACTTCATTGGTTGACATGACTTGGCGGGTAGTCAAAGTGAATTTCCTTCCCCTAGGTAGGCAAAAAGGTCAACCTGCATTCCTTTTGCTAAGCTTCAGGCTCTTCCCAGACTAGGGAAGGGGAGAGCAGCTTCTGGGTTTCCTCTAGAAATTCATTATTTAATTTTATTTAATTAATTATTATTATTATTTGTAGGAAAATGGGAGTAAAGTGACTTGCCCAGGGTCACACAGGTAGTAAGTGTCAAGTGTCTGAGGCCAGATTTGAACTTAGGTCCTCCTGAATTCAGGGCCAGTTCTTTACCCAATGCACCACTGTGTTGCCCCCTAGAAATTCATTAGTAATAATTATTTTCTCACACCTGGGAATCTACATGCCAAGACAAATTCAAGAACTATATGAACACAATTACAAAACACTTTGCACAAATAAAGTCAGATTTAAATAAATGGAAAAAAATATTGACTACTTACTTATATGCTGAACCAATAAAATAAAAATGATACTTCTAGCTAAATTAATTTCTTTTTTTGGTGCCATTCCACTCAAAATACCCCCCAAATTTATAGAAAATAAATTACAACAAAATTCTTCTGGAAGAACTAAAGAACAATAATATCAAGAAAACAACAAAAATGTTAATGAAGCCTAGTAGTTCCAGATTTCAAACTATATTACAAAGTTTTACTAATCAAAAAAACCTAGTGCTGAGTAAGAAATAAAATGGTGGATCAGTGGAATAGATTAGGTAGATAATGCACAGTAATAAATTACCATGGTTATCTATGTTTGACAATTGCAAAGACCCACTTTTTAAATAAGAATTCACTATGACAAAAACAAAAACAAACAAACAAAAATCTCCTGGGAAAACTTGAAAGCAATTTGGCAGAAAATAGGAATAGACCAACATCTTACAAAGTATAACAAGAAAAGGTCAAAATGGGTACATTATTTAGATATAAAGGGTGTTAACACAAGTGAATTGGGGAAGCTTGACAGTTTGCCTGTCAGATATATGCATATGGGAAGAATTTATGACCAAACATGAGACAAAGTATTATAAGATATGAATTGGATAATTTTGATTAGGTCAAATTAAAAATATCTCGCAGGAAGAGAACAAATGCAGCCAAGATTAGAAGAAAAGTAGAAAATGGAAATTTTTCACAGCACATTTCTCTGAAAAAGGCTTCATTTTTCAAATATATAGAGATCTGAGTCAAATGTATAATAACACAAGTCATTCCTCATTTGATAAATGGTCAAAGTATATAAAGAGGCAGTTTTTGGATGTAGAAATCAAAGCTAAGTATGATACAAAAAATGCTCTAAATCCCTTGATTGTAGCAATGCAAATTAAAATAGCTTTGAGGTACCACCTCATATGTAGTAGATTGGCTAATATGACAGAAAAAAATGACAAATGTTGGAGGGGATATAGGAAAAATGTGATACTAATGCAGTACATTTAGAGTTGTGAACTGTTCTAACCATTCTGGAAAGCAATTTGTAATTTTGCCTAGAGAGCTATAAAACTGCATACTCTTTGAACCAGAAATAGCACTATGAGGTCTGTATCACAAAGTGAGAAAAGAAAAAAAGGAAAAGGACATATATGCACAAAATCATTTATAGCAGCTTTTATATGGGGGCAAAGAATTGGAAAAAGAAGGAATGCTCATCAATTGGGGAATGGTTGAACAAAGTGTGGTATGTGATTGTGATTGGAATACTATTGTGCTATAAGAAACTATGAGCAGGATCTTCTCAGAAAAAACCTGAAAAGACTTAGATGAACTCATACAAAGAAGAGTGAGCAGAACCAGTAGAATATTGTACACAGTAGCAGCAATTTTGTATGATGAGCAATGGTGAATTACTTCGTTATTATCAGCAATACAATGACCCAAGACAGTTTCAAAGAATTCATGATGAAAAATTCTAGCCACATCTAGAGAGAAAGAACTGTGGTCTGAATGCAGATCCAAGTGTACAATTTTCTTTTTCTTTACTTTCTCAACATTTGAGATTTTTTATTGATCTTTTTAAAATAATATGAGTATTATGGAAATAGGTTTTCATGACTACACATGCATAAGCTATATCTAATTCCTTGCCATATCAATGATGGGAGAAGGGAGGGAAGGAGGTATAGAATTTTTAACTTAAAATTTGAAAAAAAAAGAATGTATTTTTTTTTACAAATAATTGGAAAACAAATACATTTCTATAGGTTACATGTCCTTTGATTCAGGCACACCTGATATAATAAGGTATGATTCTGAAGGTAATAACCTTATGGAAGACATCCATCACCACCAAACTCTTCAGGAGTCTTTGTACCTGGCACTACATACACCATGTAGCATAGCTAGACATACCAAGATCAAACACAACAGAGAGGACTGAACACAGTGAGAAACATGAGGAAAATCACTGAGGAATACAAGACTTCCCCACCTCAATGTACCTTGAAATTATAAGGATATTTCAACTAACTTATTTTCCTTCCAAGATAATCATTTCTTCAAGAGTAGTACAATGGACAATTCTTCATTAAAAGAGGCATTTAGTTCTCCTTTTCCATTCCTTTATCTACTGTCCAAAGGCTAGCTCAATGTGGGAAAGAGTCAAGTACTCTTATCAGGAAAGTGAGAAGCATGTGCTTCCTTACCACTCCCATAGTTAAACAGTGCTGCTCTTTCACAGTGGTGACAAAAACAAAAAACAACAACAACAAAAAAATTAGTTCCTTTGTTCCTAATAATTTCTATCATCATGATGCTTTCTTTTACCCATGATTCTTAATTCAAATGAACTTTCATTGTAATAATCTGGATAATTTGAAGAATCAAATAAGATATTTTATTTAGACATGCCCCTGCATAAAACAATGTAAAATAAATTAGGAGACTGATATCCAATACTTGGTTTCTATCAATAAAATCATAGAAAAATAGACCTGGTCAATAGACATTAGAGATTATCTATTTCAACGTTATCTTTTTTTTTCTAGATGAAGAAACAAGCTCAGACAGGTTAACAGACTTAAAGTACAACAAACTGGCATAAAGAATAAACTATTCTCAGAGAACTTGCCTAGGCACTAAAGCACTTAATCAAGGACACACAAATGGTAACAGAACTAAGGAATGAATGACAGAATGAATGAATGAAAAAAATTATTAAGTGCTCATTATGCTTACTCTCTATAAAACATTGTGCTAAATTCTGGGAATACAAATAGAAAAGAGTCTCTGCTTTCAAGGAGCTCACATTCTAATTGGGAAGATAAAACATGCAAAAGATTTCAGGTGCAAATCAGATTAAAAAGTCCCATGATCCTTAGGGCACAGCAACAATGCAGACTGTAATATCTCTTCCTAAATGTCATCTGCACTGATAAAATAGTATCAGTTTTTGATGATGGATCATTTGGTAATATGCAAGACATTAGGGGCAATAACTTTCTTTTCTAGGTCTTCAAATAGTTTTGGCTGCATTACCTGTATAATCAATTACCAAGATTCATCTCCAGATGAGTTGCTTCCCAAGGTGAATTCTGTGGGCACTGGACTGAAAGTATAGCTATTATAAAAGACCTTGTTTCCATGGTTCTGAGCTTTCTCTATCAGGATCTAAAGGGAGATGATGGTCAACGTGGTGGTGGTTTGACTTGCAAGACACATACTGCCTCCTGTCTTTCCTTTTATACCTTACAATTTTGATGCAGAGCAAATATTCTCAGACTGATGATCATTATATCATAAATCAAATGATGTCAACAGAACTTAAAGAACATCCAACCCAAGTCCCTCATTTTAGAGATAAGAAAGTGATCCCAAGAGAAATAAAAGGATTTTCCCTGGGTCATACAGCTATTAAGTGGTAGCATGAGGTCTGAAACTCAAATCTTTTGAATTAAAATACAGTTGTCTTTGTGCTACCCAATATAATTCATATAATATGTATTATTTGCTACAAAATATATTTAATTTGTGTTTCAGGAAAATAATAAATTATATCATTTTTGGACAGTAAAAAGATGTAAAAATGAAGCTCTTAAATTTCCATCAAAATGAAAATTTGGAAAAAAAATACTCAGTTCATTCTAATAATAAGCTTTAACACATAGAAGGCAGAATAACGGAATACATTTGAGCCATAAAAACAAAACACTAATAATTGTTATTTTTTTAAATCATCATTCTTATCAGTCAATGGACCAAAAGCATTTGTTCTGGTAAAAGAACTGGAGGTCTTGGGAAAACTAGATAAAGCAGTTTCATGTTCTCACTAAAGAGTGAGTGGATTCAAATTCATACAAGAAAAAATGTCTTTGTTAAACAGATCAAGTAGGTGAAAAGCTTCCTGGATTTATAAGTCATAACATCAGTGGCGAAATCTGATGCAATGCTAATGAAGAAGCACTATGTTACTTAGGATTCAAATGAGTAAAAAGCATTTATATAACAAATTACAGAGGTCAGTCAATGGGGGAAATGATACTTCCCGCAAGAAACTTGGATATAGCAACTAAATTATAAAACTCTACTTCTAGTTATAATAGATTTGAACTGCTATTCTACTACTCAATGGCCAAATCATACACATGAGCATCAGGTCAATGTAAACAAATTGTCCACAGTAGAAAACACTGCGTGTTACAGGAGAAATATTTGGCTGCCAAGTCTTGGATTTTAACAATTCGATGTCATGGTAGTGCTGAGTGGAGACCTAGACAGAGGAAGTAGAATGGAAAGATAATAATTCCCAACTGAGAAGCCTGACAGAGAGTTGTTATTTTTACCTACTGTTCTCAAGTATTCATCCAAGAAAAATACTTAAAGAAGGAGATTCAGAAAGAGAGGAATCTCTGTTAGATAAATTATTGTTTTAAAATGATGTTTTTCAACATATGTAAGGCAATAGAATAAAAACAAAATAGAAAAACAAAGACATTGATTCATAACTTTAGGACATGAATATAGTTGATTCATATATCTGAGAATCATAGTGAGTGAAGGGGTTGGAGCTGTGGAGACTCCAGATTCTGGTGAAAGCTGATGAACATAATATCAGCCTTTAAAGTAGCCATCTCAGTGTCCGGATTTTTAGGCATGGCCACTATGGGTCATAGTTGCATGGTCAACCAGGTTCAGGGCCTGCTGCATACATCAAGATCAGGCAACAGGCTGGCAACAAGTATTTATAAAGCACTAGGTGCCAGGCACTATCCTAAAGCATGGGCACGCAGATGGAAAGTAAAATGAAAAAGTCATTGCACTTAAGGAGATTATATTCTAATGGGAGAAAACCACACATAAAAGGGAGCTGAAAAGGTAGAAGAGGAGGTACCCTAAAAGAGGTACTGTGCTGAAGTCCAGACAATCAAAATAATAGCCAGGAAGGTAATGAAAAGGGAGATCAGAGTGAATAATTTGTTCCTAAATATATAACAGGGAATTTTTTTTTAAGAGAAGTGGGCAGCTAGGTGGCACAGTGGATAGAGCATCAGCCCTGGATTCAAGAAGACCTGAGTTCAAATCCAGCCTCAGACACTTGACACTTACTAGCTGTGTGACCCTGGGCAAGTCACTTAACCCTCATTGGCCCACAGCAAAAAAAAAAAAAAAAAAAAAGAAGGAGGAGGAGGAAGAGGAGGAGGAGCTGCAAATACTTCAGATCCATCACAAATGCAACTGGGGTATACTTGATTGTACTGTAGATGATGAGACTGATAATTAGTAGCATTGTTAATACCTCAAGCAATAAATCTACAACCTAGTAGACAAGTCTTAAGACACTTGCCAAAGGATAAGAAAATTTAAGTGACTTGTCCAGGAACACACACCTAAGATGTACCAAAGAAAGGTCCTGGAACCAGGTTTTCCTAACTTCCCCAAACTAGCACCTTATGACCTTTGTAATGGTGCCTGAATCTAGGCTTATCTTCTCAGCTGAGGACTTCACTTTGTATTCCACTGACAGAATCTCATCCAATTTGAGGACAAATCCTCCTCTCTTCTCTCTCATCTCAAATCATTCAGAGTTCTTCCCTCCACTATTTTTGTTCTTTACCCGTGTCTCTCATGCCAAAGGTAGCCTGTCTCCTTGGCAAGTCAAAAGAGATACATACTTGATTCCTTCCTAGTCTAATTTCCCCAACACACCACTTCCAATTCTTTGCTACAACAGAAACAACTGCTTGAAATATTTTTGTTAATTTGGGATCTGTTCCTCTTTCTTTGAGCTATTTTGGGCATAGACTTAGCAGTGACATGGCTAAGTCAAAGGGTATGAAGATTTTAATAGCTTTTTCAGCATAGTTCCAAATGTTTTCCAGAATGGTTGGACCAGATTGCATTTCCACCAACAGTACAACCAATCATGCATTGACGCAATGCTTGAAAAATCTAATGGTCTTTTCTTAGTTCTCAGTCTTCTTGACTTCTTTGCCAATGCCACTCATCTTTTGCTCTTGACTACTCTATGCATTCTTGGTTTCATGTGGTACTACTTTTTCTACATTCTCCTTTAACTATCTGACCACTCCTTTTGGTTCCTTTTCAGGATCTTTATCTTGCTCTTTAAAAAGTAAGTGCCCTACCCAATTCTATGTGTAGTATCTTCCTTGATAATTTAATCATTATCCAAAGGATTAATCACCATCTCTATGTAGATGATTTCTAGATATATACATCCAGCCCAAACCTCTACCCTGAGCTCCAACCTTGCCTCACCAATTACCTTTTAGACACCTTGAACTAAATTTTCCAAAGACATATCAATCTATCTCAATATGTCTAAAACAACATCTATTATCTTTCCTCTTAAATTTTTTCACACTTCCCTATTCCTATTGAGTATACCTCCAGGCTAACAAATTGTCATCCTCAACTCTTCTATACCACTCACTTCATCTATCCTATCTGTTTCTAAGTCTCTTTATATCTCTTCCATACATCCCTTCCTATCCAATCAACCAGACTATTATTACCTCATAAAAAGAGGCAATTTGTCTCTGTGCTTCAAGTGTCTACCTATTTCAATTAATATTCAGGCAAATTGTTCCTAAATTGCAGTTCTGACAAAATCATGTCTCTACTTAATAAACTCCTATGGTTCCCCATTACCTTTGGTTTCAAATATCACTACATGCCTCCACTTATCTTGCTTCTAAATCCTCACTGATCTGAATTCAGCTTTCATAATTCAAATAAAAATACATTCTCCAAAGTTATTAATGATGTCAACTATTTTTTCCTTTTAAATCTATTTTATTTTGTTTTGTGTTCTCTCTCTCTCTCTCTCTCTCTCTCTCTCTCTCTCTCTCTCTCTCTTTGCGGGGCAATGGAGGTTAAGTGACTTGCCCAGGGTCACACAGCTAGTAAGTGTCAAGTGTGTGAGACAGGATTTGAATTCAGGTACTCCTGAATTCAGGACCGGTGTTTTATCCACTGCACCAGCTAGCTGCCCCTTATCCACTGTGCCACTAGCTGTTCTCTTTTACCTCTTTATCTATACCAAGAAAACAAGAAGAACTATATTATGAACATATTTATTTAAGCAAAACAAATTAATTCACTGGTAGCCATTTTAAAAAATGCGTTAATCTTCACATTGAGTTCATCCTCTACCTAGAGGGATTTAGGATGTTTTAGCATTAGTATTCTAGAAATGTTGCTTATTGTTGTGCTGAAGAGAATTCCTAAGTCTTTTAAAGTTGTTTGTCTTATACATTGTTGTTATTGTATAAATTCTTCTCCTTGTTCTTCCCACTTCATTTTATGTCAGTTCATATAATTCTTCCCAGTTTTCTCTGAAACTATCCCCCTTTGTGTTTCTGACAGCAAAATAATATTCCATCTCATAACATATAACATAACTTCACCTATTTCCCAATACATGTGTATCCCTTCAACTTCCACCACACCATCATACTTGCTCTCTTTAATCTTCAATCTCTTCCTATCAATTGGTTCCTTTTCTGCTGCATACATGTATACATACATTCCTAAATTGCAGTTCTGACAACATCATGTCTCTATTTAATAAACTCCTATGATTCCCCATTACCTTGGGTTTCAAATATCAAATCACCTACTTGGCTTTCAAAACACTTCATAACCTAGTATCACTCTACTTTTCCACTGTCTTTTTTCACTTTACTCCCCCCCTTCACATGCAGTATAATTCAATACCAGCCTTCTTGCATTTTCACTGGTTGTCCTCTAGCCCTAGAATGCCCTTCTTCCTCTTCTATGCCTCATGACTTCCCGGGATTCTTTCAAGGCTCAGCTCAAAACCCACCTACAGCAGAAGGTTGTTCCTGGTCCCTTTCCTTTGCTTTCTCTACCTTTCACTGAAAGTGTCTGTCCTCATATAACACTACTTTATCCACCCCTCCCTGAGTGTTCTGGATGCTTTATGCTCTACCAGTGCCTGCCTCATTTTAAAGGACCTAATGTTGTTGGAAGAACATAGAAAAACCAAATATCAACAATAGTTAAATGTTGAAAAAATAGTTCTATGAATCATATATTCAGTAATTATGTCAAAAGTCATTATTTAGGAAGGCAGCCAGGTGGTGCAGTGGATAAAGCACTGGCCCTGGATTCAGGAGTACCTGAGTTCAAATCTGTCCTCAGACACTTGACACTTACTAGCTGTGTGACCCTGGGCAAGTCACTTAACCCCCACTGCCCCTCAAAAAAAAAAGTCATTATTTACTGACAAAGAGTAGAGTTGTGTTTATGCACACATATACGGTCATATGTATCAGGTTTATTGTTATTTACTACTCTGCATGCATGAAATGAAGATATCAATTGTAAGTGAAGCCCACCTTCAAGGCTTTTATCTTACTTGTGATATTGAATTGGATACAAAGCACTGGTTATCTTTTAAAGTATCATCTAAGTCATAAGAATGTCTTGTGAAAATACTATAAGAATGTGTTTTTAAAAAATTGGTAGAGGTTTGGCACAAGGTACAAATGCCTCCATATTTGTGTCTCTGTCTCTCATATGTCTCCCTCCCTCCCACCTCCCACCTTCTTGACAACCAGATTTGCATTTTTTGTCTCCTCCATACCTGGAATCCTCTTTGCTTGTTGGTAGAACCACCTTAAGAAGCATCTGACTTGGCACCTGCTTCTCATCATTCCCTCGTTAGATGGCTATTTTAGGAAGAACCTTAGCTATGCTTTACCTTACTCATGTCTCTCTCTGCATCATGCTTTCTCTTCCTTGGACACATTGTCCTATGTAGGTAGCCTTTCCCTACTTTCTGGTTCCCCTTTATCTGATGGCTTTTCACATTAAAATGTAAACTCCTTGTCAGTGGGAACTTCTTGCTCATTTATATTTGTGTTCCCAGCAGTTAACACAGTGCCTGGCACAGTATAAAATTTAATAAATGTTCTATTTCCCCATCTGTCTATTAACAGCAACTCAAACCATAACAGAATATACTTTTTGCCCAACTGTTTGACTTCATGCTAAACCTGAATGGGTATCCTTTTTTCAAAAGGGGTAGATCCTTGAGAGCTTTGAGTAATTTTAAATGAATTGTGCCCTCTTCACTGAGCCTATATTTTGGAAATGATTTGAGAAATCCTCTCTTAGAAGTTCATATTTTAGTGATAAAAGACTCTTCAGAGAACAATCAAAGGAATAGCCTCATTAATGCATTTTACAAGCATGTTATTAAAAACCTACTTATGCTTTTGAAGTGATTACCCTTGATTATAATTTGTTTAGTGACAACTGGCTTCTTGGAAATCCTCTGGCCATGCAGTGCCAACTGTTTGGAATGCAAGAACCCTTCATCATTGATATGACATTTGCATAAACCTGAAATAAAAGGCAAAATGATACATTGCTTTTCAAAGTTTAATGTATGATAAAAACTGTAAAAAATACAGAAATTTTCCTATAGGATTTGGTGAAGAAACATGTTTCACAGTCTGTCTAGTGGAAAGAGGGAAAATGTTTCAGATATGAAGTATTAAATAAAGGGGTTCTGGACTGTGGATCAAATAATTTAGTTTCTAATCCTAGTTCAGTAACAGGATATGTGATACTAGATAAATCAATTTACTTTTTTATTTTTTATTTTTCCCTCTATAAAATCAGGAAATTAGAGTAAATAATCTAAGATGTAAGAGTCTATAATTCTATGACATTACCTTAAAAATATTTTATACATTCCCATAACAATGCATATTGCAAAGGGGATTAATAAATACTTGTCAGAAGATAAGACAAAGTGGAAGATTAATTTGAGTCTCTGGCTCAAGGAATGGATGGTCTACACAGTTCTTTCCAACCTATATTTTTGATTCCATGATCCAAAATTGGAAATGGGATAGACTATGAAAAATAATCCAAAGTTGGAAGAAATAACTCGTCATGTCAAAACTTACTATTTTTTTTTGTCTATGACATCAGAACTGCTGTTAATACTAGGATCACAGATTGGGCATTGGAAGTGACCATTGAGGTGTTACGAAGCCATGACTTAGCAGTAGTGAAGACATCTCTGAATAGTAGTGCAAATCTCTTCTCTGCATCTCAGTTTTTAAATACCATATAAGAGATTTGGATTCCATGACTTGTAAGGTCTTATCCATTACATGTATTAGATAGATTATCATTATGCTTTATTAACCAAATTGTGCTTAGTGGCTAATTAACCTATGTCTTTATCCAAAACGAATCCCATTTTCTAGTATGACATCTTTCAAATTCTTACTATTATGCTATTTACTTTTGCCAACAGCTTAATATCAATGGTTAGAGAGAAAATCATTATTTTACTATGACATGTTTATGATTTTTAGAATTTAAAAATACTCTGAAGATCACAAGTATGCTAATAAATGATCTTAGACATGAGAAAAAAGGAGCAGTGATGATTTCACTTGGGGTTGTCCATTTTCTAACATAATCAAACCAAAAGCAAGAACCAGAAAAATAAGTGTTAAAATTTTGAGAAGACGGAGGTTTATAGGGAGGATGTCCTGGAACAACATCACACAAAAGGGTATGAAAAGAAGAGCAAGTGAATAAACTTCATGGTAAAGTAGAAGGAATGCAGAAGAAGACTTTCTTACATGTTCGACATTAGATAAATCAATACCTCTCCTTAGAGGGGCAGCTAGCTGGTACAGTGGATAAATCACCAGCCCTGGATTCAGGAGGACCTCATTTCAAATCCGGCCTCAGACACTTGACACTTACTAGCTTTGTGACTCTGGGCAAGTTACTTAACCCCCATTGCCCCACAAAAAAACCCCAAAAAACAAAAAACAAACAAAAAACAAAACCCAAATCCAAACCAAACCAAAACAAAACAAACAAAAAAGTGGCAAATGTGCCTCTCCTTGAACTGTACCACCTTGGAGGAAGTAGGGACTTAAAAATTCCTAGAAATGTCTCAGAACAGCTGCTCAAACCTCCTGAAGCTTAGGATAGTGTGCTTTCCACTCTGGAAGCAGTGTCCCACTTTAAGACAGAGCTAAAAGTCAAGAAATAGGCTGGGAAAATGAGCAAACAAAAAATCCTGACCCTAGAAATTTTCTGTGGTGACAAGGAAGATTAAAATATACCCTCAGAAGAAGATAAAATCAAAGCTCCTACATCCAAAGCTTCCAAAAAAAAAAATATGAATTGGTATCCGGCCAAAGAAGTGCTCAAAAAGTTCTTTCAAAATAAAGTAAGATCAAATCCAACCTCAGACACTTGACACTTATTAGCTGTGTGACCCTGGGCAAGTCACTTAACCTCCATTGCCCCACAAAAGAAACAAAAATAAACAAACAAAAAATGAAAATAAAGTAAGAGAGGTAGAGGAAAGAATGGAAAGAGAAATGACAGTGACACAAGAAAATCATGAAAAAAAATCAAAAGCCTGAAAAGACAAATTGGCCAAATGCAAAAGGAGGCACAAAAGCTGTGGGAAGAAAATAATTTCCTATAAATTAGGATTGAGCAAATGGAAGTTAATGACTTTATGAGAAATCAAGAAACAATAAAGCAAAACCAAAAGAATGAAAAAATAGAAGGCAATGTGAAATATCTCCTTGGAAAAACAACTGACACTGAAAATAGATCTGAGAGAGATACTTTCAAAATGATTGGACTACCTGAAAACCATGATTAAAAAAAGAGCTAGGTGGCATGGTGGATAGAGCACCGGCCCTGGAGTCAGGAGTACTTGAGTTCAAATCCGGCCTCAGACACTCTTAACACTTACTAACGGTGTGACCCTGGGCAAGTCACTTAACCCCAATTGCCTCACAAAAAAAAAAAAAAAAAAAAGAGCCTAGACATAATCTTTAAAGAAACAGTCAGGGAAATCTGACCTCAGATAATTACTAGAAGTATGATCCATGGCACGTCACTCAATCCTGTTTGCCTCAGTTTCTTCATTGGTAAAAATAAACCAGAAGATGGCGGAGAGGAAGCAGCAAGCTGCCTGAGCTCTCCTTCTGTTCCCTCAAAACGAACATTAAATCAGGCCTCTGGACGGATTCTGAAACTACAGAACCTGCAAAGAGACAGAGAGACACAGTCCTCCAACCAGAGATAATTTAGAAGACTTCAGGAAAAGGTCGGTCTGACTCGAGCAAAAGGGAGGCCCAGCGCAGGGCAGCAACCCAGCGCTGAGGGGGTCGGGGCAAGTCAGCAGGAGCTGCGGGCCACAGCCGGACAACTGAGGCTCCCGGAACCTGGTTCAAAAATCTGGTGGCCAAGAAGGACAGTGGAAAAACCTACCTGCACCGGCCGAGAGGGCCACGAACGGGTCAGGCGGCATCAGACGCCGGGGTCTGGCGCCTGGCTGGCCGAGTGCAATCAGACAGGAAGTGCAGGGCAGGGGATCTCCACACACCATAAAGGCCTCAGAGTAAAAGCCCGGTCACACAGCACCTATACCCCTGCACAAGAAGCCCAAAACAGGGACCCTGGTGACCCCAGAGCAGACCTCAACTTAAAGAATAAATAAATAAGCTGCAATAATGAGTAAGAAGCAAAAAAGAGCCCTCTCCATTGAGAGCTTCTGTGTCAATAGGGAAGAAGCCAACACAAACTCAGATGAGGACAATAGCCTCAAATTGTCTACATCTGAAGCCTCACAAGGGAAGGTGAATTGGTCGCAAGAACAAAAAGCCTTCCTGGAAGAGCTCAAAAAGGATTTTAAAAATCAATTGCAAGAGGTAGAAGAAAAAATGGGGAGAGAAATGAAAGCAAAACAAGAAAACTATGAAAAAAGAATCAGCAGCTTGGAAAAGGAAGCTGAAGAAAATAAAGCCTTAAAAAAATTCATTTGGCCAAATGGAAAAAAAGCTGCATAATCTCACTGAAGAAAACAATACCTTAAAAAATTCACTTAGCCAAATGGAAAAAAAGGTGCATAATCTCACTGAAGAAAACAATGCCTTAAAAATTAAAGTGGGACAGTTGGAAGATAAGGAATCCATGAGACACCAGGAATCAGTCAAGCAGAATAAAAAAAATGAAAAAATAGAAGAAAATGTGAAATACCTCATTGGAAAGACAACTGATCTGGAAAACAGATCGAGGAGAGACAATTTGAGAATCATTGGACTGCCTGAAAGCCATGACCAGAAAAAGAATCTAGACACCATATTCCAGGAAATTATTAAGGAGAACTGCCCTGATATCATAGAATCAGAGGATAAAATCATCATTGAAAGAATCCACCGATCACCTCCTGAAAGAGACCCCAAAAGGAAAACTCCAAGGAACATTGTAGCCAAATTCCAGAATTATCAGGTGAAGGAAAAAATACTCCAAGCAGCCAGAAAGAAGCAATTTAAATATCATGGAGCCACAGTCAGGATTGCTCAGGACCTGGCAGCTTCAACATTAAAGGACCGCAAGGCTTGGAATATGATATTCCGGAAGGCAAAGGAGCTTGGATTGCAGCCGAGAATCTATTACCCAGCAAAAATGTGCATTTTCTTTAAGGGGAAAAGATGGACATTTAATGACATTGGGGACTTTCAATCTTTCCTGGTGAAAAGACCAGAACTGAATAGAAAATTTGATCTCAACATACAAGACTCAAGAGAAGTTTAAAAAGGTAAACAGAGGGGGGAAAAAAAGTTACCCTTTTAGGTTAAACTGTTTATATCCCTACACAGGAAGATAATACTCATAACTCTTAAGAATTGTAAATGTATTTGGGCAGAGAGAAGGACTTTATATAGAGGGTATAAATAATTTGTCTTTGATGTGATGATACAAAAGAATTAAGGGGTTAAAAAGGGAGTCTATGGGGAGGAGAGGAAAGGGGAGGTGGAATGGGATGAATTATATCATATGAAGAGGTGGAAAATAACCTATTACAATAGAGGGAAAGAAAGGAGGGGGGAACATTGTTTCAACCCTATTCTCGTTAGATTTGACTCAAAGAGGGAATAACATATATATTCATTGGGATAAAGAAACTTAGCTCATTCTTTAGGGAAACAAAAGGGGAAGGGAAAGGGGGGGACTGATAGAAGGGAGGACAAAAGCAAGGGAGAAAAGGGTAAAGAAACGAGAGGGGGTGATAAAAAGGGAGGGCAGATCAGGGGAGGCAGGGGTAAGAAGTAAAACGTCGGTGAGGAGGAATAGGGTGAAAGAAGGGGGGAAAAGTACAAAGGGGGTAAATAGAATGAAGGGGAATAGACAGTCAGTAATAATAACTGTGAATGTGAATGGGATGAACTCTGCTATAAAACGGAAGCGAATTGCAGAGTGGATTAAAAACCAGAACCCTACAATATGCTGTTTACAAGAAACACATTTGAAGCAGAGAGATACACACAGAGTAAAGGTAAAAGGCTGGAGCAGAATATATTATGTCTCAGCTAAAGTAAAAAAGGCAGGGGTAGCAATCCTTATCTCAGACAAAGTGCAGGCAAAAAGAGATCTCATTAAAAGAGATAAGGAAGGAAATTACATCTTACTTAAAGGTACTATAGATAATGAAGTAATATCAATATTAAATATGTATGCGCCAAGTGGTATAGCATCCAAGTTCTTAGAGGAGAAGTTAAATGAGTTACAAGAGGAATTAGACAGTAATACTATACTAGTGGGGGATCTGAATCTCCCCCTCTCAGAATTAGATAAATCTAGCCAAAAAATAAATAAGAAAGAAGTGAAAGAGGTGAATAGATTACTAGAAAAGTTAGACATGATAGATGTCTGGAGAAAATTGAATGGGGATAGAAAGGAATATACCTTTTCTCAGCAGTACATGGCACATTTTCAAAAATTGACCATGTATTAGGGCACAAAAACATCATAGTCAAATGTAGAAAGGCAGAAATAGTAAAGGCATCCTTCTCAGATCATGATGCAATAAAAATTACATGTAAGAAAGAGCCAGGGAAAAGTAGAATGAAAATCAATTGGAAACTAAATAATTTCATTCTAAAGAATGAATGGGCCAAACAAGAAATCATAGAAACAATCAATAACTTTATCCAAGAGAATGACAATAATGAGACAGCATACCAAAATCTATGGGATGCAGCCAAAGCAGTGCTTAGGGGAAAATTTATAGCTCTAAATGCTTACATGAATAAAAAAGAGAAAGAGGAGATTAATGAATTGGGCATGCAACTTAAAAAGCTAGAAAAAGAACAAATTGGAAATCCCCAATTAGACACTAAATTAGAGATCCTGAAAATTAAAGGAGAAATTAATAAGATTGAAAGCAAAAAAACTATAGAATTAATCAATAAAACTAAGAGCTGGTTTTATGAAAAAACCAATAAAATAGATAAAATATTGGTTAATTTGATTAAAAAAAAGAAAGAAGAAAACCAAATTACCAGTATCAAAAATGAAAAGGATGGTGTTACCACCAATGAAGTGGAAATTAATGCAATAATTAGGAAATATTTTGCCCAACTGTATGCCAATAAATTTGACAATCTAAATGAAATGGATGAATATTTACAAAAATACAAACTGCCCAGGTTAACTGAAGAGGAAATAAAATCCTTAAATAAACCCATATTAGAAAAAGAAATTGAACAAGCTATTAATGAACTCCCTAAGAAAAAATACCCAGGGCCAGATGGGTTTATGGGTGAATTTTACCAAACATTTAAAGAACAATTAATTCCAATATTATACAAATTATTTGGAAAAATAGGTGAAGAAGGAGTTCTGCCAAATTCGTTTTATGACACAAATATGGTGGTGATACCAAAACCAGGCAAAGCAAAAACAGAGAAAGAAAATTATAGACCAATTTCCCTAATGAATATTGATGCTAAAATCTTAAATAAGATATTAGGAAGGAGATTACAGCAAGTGATCACCAGGATAATACACTATGATCAGGTGGGATTTATACCAGGAATGCAGGGCTGGTTCAACATTAGGAAAACTATTAACATAATCAACCACATCAATAAGAAAACCAACCAAAATCATATGATTATCTCAATAAATGCAGAGAAAGCTTTTGACAAAGTACAGCACCCATTCCTAATAAAAACACTAGAGAGTTTAGGAATAGGGGGAGCTTTCCTTAGAATAATAAACAGTATCTACCTAAAGCCATCAGCAAGTATTATATGCAATGGAGATAAATTAGAGGCCTTCCCAATAAGATCAGGGGTGAAACAGGGATGTCCATTATCACCCCTATTATTTAATATTGTCCTAGAAATGTTAGCTTTAGCAATCAGAGAAGAGAAAGGAATTAAAGGAATTAGAATAGGCAAGGAGGAAACAAAACTATCACTCTTTGCAGATGATATGATGGTATACTTAAGGAATCCTCGAGAATCAACTCAAAAATTACTTGAAACAATTAACAACTTTAGCAAAGTAGCAGGATATAAAATAAATCCACATAAATCATCAGCATTTCTATACATGACCAACAAAGTCCAGCAGCAAGAGATAGAAAGAGAAATTCCATTTAAAGTAATGGTAGATAATATAAAATACTTGGGAGACTACTTGCCAAGACAAACCCAGGAACTCTATGAACACAACTACCAAACACTCTTCACACCAATCAAATCAGATCTAAATAATTGGAAAGATATCAATTGCTCATGGATAGGCAGAGCTAATATAGTAAAAATGACAATACTGCCTAAATTAATTTACTTATTCAGTGCCATACCAATCAGACTACCTAAAATTATTTTATACAGCTAGAAAAAATAATAACAAAATTCATCTGGAAAAACAAAAAATCAAGAATATCCAGGGAAATAATGAAAAAAAATTCACAGGAAGGTGGGTTAGCGGTACCAAACCTGGAGCTTTACTATAAAGCGGCAGTCATCAAAACTATCTGGTACTGGCTAAAAAATAGAGTGGTAGATCAATGGAATAGGCTAGGCTCAGGAAATGCAGTAGTAAATGACACTAGTAATGTAGTGTTTGATAAACCCAAAGACTCCAGCTTCTGGGATAGGAACTCAGTATTTGACAAAAACTGCTGGGAAAACTGGAAGATAGTATGGCAGAAATTAGGCATAGACCACATCTCACACCTTATACTAAAATAAGGTCAAAATGGATACACGATTTAGACATAAGAGGTGATACCATAGCTAAATTAGGAGAGAAAGGAATAGTGTACCTATCAGATCTTTGGAAAGGAAAACAGTTTTTGACCAAACAAGAGATAGAGTATATTATAAAATGCAAAATGGATGATTTTGATTATATTAAATTAAAAAATTTTGTACAAATAGAAGCAATGCATCCAAAATTGGAAGGGAGGCAGAAAGCTAGGAAACAATTTTTGAGGCCAGTGCTTCTGATAAAGGCCTCATCTCTAAAATATATAGGGAATTAAATCAAATTTATAAGAATCCAAGTCATTCCCCAATTGAGAAATGGTCAAAGGATATGAACAGGCAGTTTTCTGATGAAGAAACCAAAGCTATCTATTCCCATATGAAAAAATGCTCTAAATCTCTAATGATTAGAGAGATGCAAATTAAAACAACTCTGAGGTACCACCTGACACCTATCAGATTGGCTCAAATGACAAAAAAGGAAGATAATAAATGTTGGAGAGGCTGTGGGAAAATTGGAACACTAATGCATTGTTGGTGGAGCTGTGAGCTGATCCAACCATTCTGGAGAGCAATTTGGAATTATGCCCAAAGGGCGATAAAGCTGTGCATACCCAGCAATTCCACTTTTAGTTCTTTTGCCCAAAGAAATCATGGAAGGGGGAAAGGGACCCACATGTACAAAAATATTTATAGCTGCTCTTTACGTGGTAGCAAGGAATTGGAAGTTGAGGGGGTGCCCATCAATTGGGGAATGGCTGGACAAGTTGTGGTATATGAATAAAATGGAATACTATTGTGCTGTAAGAAATGATGAGGAGGAAGAGTTCAGAGAAACCTGGAGGGTCTTGCGTGAGCTGATGATGAGTGAGATGAGCAGAACCAGAAGAACATTGTACACAGTATCATCAACATTGAGTGTTGACCTACTGTGATGGACTATATTCTTCTCACCAATGCAATGGTACAGAAGAGTTCCAGGGAACTCATGATAGAAGAGGATCTCCAAATCCAAGAAAAAAAAAAGAACTGTGGAGTATAGATGCTGATTGAACCATATTATTTCTTTTGTTTTGGCTGCTGTTTTTTTTTTTCTATTTTGAGGTTTTGCATCACTGCTCTGATTTTTTTCTCTTGTAACAGGATTAATGCAGAAATAGGATTAATGTTATTATGTGTATATATATGCGTGTGTATATATCTATATCTATATCTATATGTATAGAGATATATAGATATAACCTATATCAGATTACCTGCTGTCTAGGGGAGGGGGGAGGGAAGGGAGGGAGGGAGAAAAATCTGAAATTGTGAAGCTTGTATAAACAAAAGTTGAGAACTATCTTTACATGTAACGGAAAAAATAAAATACCTTATACATTAAAAAGAAAGAAAGAAAGAAAGAAAAATAAATAAATAAACCAGAGAAGGAAATGGCAAACCACTCCAGTATCTTTGCCAAGAAAACCTCAAGTGGGCTCATGAAGAGGCAGACATGATTGAATAATGACCGAAAAACAATATCGAATCTCTCTCTCTCTCTTCATAGAGGCGAATGACAGAACATATGACCTTCACTTCCTATTTCTGTTTTTGGCAAGAAGTCTTCCTTGGTGAAAGGGGGAGAGGGCTTGGGAGAAAAGGCTAGAGATGTCTATTAAGACACACAATGACATCCCTAACCTATATGTGGGAGATAGTTTTCATGACACTAATAAGAGAAATCCAAATTAAAAGACTTTGAGATACCACCATGCACCCATCAAACTGGAGTATAGCATAATACATTGATGAATCTACATTGATGTATGTATTACCTTTAGTGGTACAAATTTTAGGAACTATAAACACCAATGCAAAATAAAATATAGCTAGGAATAATAAAGTTTAATATTTCTACAGATCTGGGGGGGAGAAGCATGCTGGTAGAATTGCAAATTGGTGAAATATTGGAAAAAAATATGGAATTATACAAACAATTCCCCAAACTGTTCATGCCCTTTATTTAACCCAATGACTCTACACTTAGGACTATCCAATGAGAGCTGTAAGTGACAAGAAAAATGAGACTTTTCTGGACAAAAATATTCCTAACAGAATTATATGAAAACAAGCTATACGTCCAATAATTAGTTAATAGCTGATGAGATTTTGGCATATGACTGTTATAGGAATGGAAAATTACTATACCAAAAGAAGAGAAAAATAAGAATAAAGAAATATGAGAAGATCCACGAAGTTGTGAAGGTGAAAATATAAGAATAAAAAAATTAAATGACAACAACAGAAAACAACAATAGCAAAAAGGAAATACATAGAAAAGAAGTTCAGATGGGATCACATGAGGCACATATGGAGCTTGCAAGGGGTTTATAAGAAGGAAAAGGAAGCAACCAGGAAAACCAACACAATGAATATAGCAATGCAAATGGAAAGAACAACATCACCAAATCAATAAAAATAGATTGTTGCAAAATTGTAATGACGAATTGTGTGCCCAAAGAGGAGACATGAACATATCTCTGTTTTGTTTTTGCACAAGCTGAGGATTTTGTGTATGCTACACTGCATATAATGCTGGATTTGGTTGGTGTGTTGATTAGTTTTCCTGAACATTTTTTCCCTCTTTTTATTCCTAGTTGGGGTTGGTGGTGGGGCTGTGGGTGGGGGATGAGGATATATTAGAAAATGAAGGTGATTTAAAAAAACAGATCAATACAAAATTTTAAAATAAATTATAAAGCATAGTTATATATACAATCATTTACAATGACTTTTTAAATGATACATTTTTGCAATTTACATGTATAATTTGCTTCTTTTTTCGTTTGGTGCTTATTTATATGTTTGGATTACCTATGCTTGTCCATGGAAATGAAAATGAAATTTATTTGTTTTTTTAAAAAAAGAAATTGACAGTGGCTATTAAACAGGGTGCAACTTATTCCACTTATTCCACATTGTTTTATAATGAATACATCTGTCTTCCTAAAACACAGGGGTCTATGACTACATCTGGTTTTGGAAAGTGAGAGGTGGGCCCTGAGAGAAAGGTGGCAAGGTAAAGGACCTTGGGAGTGGCAGATCAGTACTAGGCAAGAAAGTAGCATTGTTTAAATGGTATAAAGGTGAGGGTCATGGGGCACAAGGACACTATGCTCGTGACCAACCTCTGGGGGAAATTCCTCATTTTCTCCACTCTAGATATAATTTTCCTTTTGGTTTATGCTTGCTTAAGGATGGGGGAAGGAGGGTTCAAACTGGTTGCTAAAGGAGTAATACTAGAAAGAGATCATGGCTCCATGAATTCAGAGAATTAGGAATATGATAACCCAAAGTTTAGTAGAAAGACACCAAGAGGGTATCAGTTGGATGTAGCATCTTAAATCAATAAATATCATGAATGCAAGATAGATGTGACACTTCTTAGGGATTTGGATGGCACCTATGATTACATTAGTATAGAGAATTCCAGATGAGGAAACTTTATCTACTAATGCAATCATTTGTGGTCCAATCTAAAGAGCCTTTTTTGGGATCTTGGACATTATAACATATTTGCATTCCCAAACAATTCTGAGATTACCTTACTTGATTTCTCCTCCCAATACTGGAGAAACTAGATTAACACAATGGTCCCAGTTGAGACATTCTTGTTACAGACTTTAGGATTCTGTGGCTTAGAAACAAATTCTTTATAAGGAAAATAACTATAAGTATATACTCTTCGTCATGGTTTGCAGTTTACAGATTAAAAAGCAATGTTAATAGAGAATTTTTACACTCATCCATCAATTGTCACATCCGAAATTCAATTCAATAGATGGTAGAGTAAAGCCATAAAGCAGGCCCAAGCCCTCCCAAATTTCCCTCAGAAACAACATTAAATTAAGTCCCTCAACAGATTATGGAGCTGCAAAACCTGCCAAAAATGGAGTGAAACAATATTCCAATTTAAGACAAATTAGAAGATTTTTCAGGAAAGGTCTCTTTTGGGGGCAGCTAAGTGGCACAGTGGATAGAGCATCAGCCTTGGAGTTAGGAGGACCTGAGGTCAAAGCTGACCTCGGACACTTGATACTTACTAGCTGTGCCACCTTGGGCAAGTCACTTAACCCTCATTGCTCAACCAAAAAGTAAGCAAGCAAGCAAGCAAGAAAGAAAGGTCTGTTTCATCTGGGTGAAAGGGGAGCACAGTTTGGTGCAGAGGGTTTCTGGGCAAGAATGAGTGGGTCAAACAACAAACCATAGAAACAATCAATAACTTCATCTAATATAAACTACTCAGATTAACAGAAGAGGAAATAAAATCCTTAAATATTCCAATTTAAGAAAAAGAAATTGAACAAGCCATCAATGAACTCCCTGAGAAAAAATCTCCAGGACCAGATGGGTTTACAAGTGAATTCTACCAAACATTTAAAGAGCAAATAATTCCAATACTATATAAACTCTTTGGAAAAAATAAGTGAAGGAACCCTATGAAAATTCCTTTTATGAGACAAATATGGTGCTGATACCTAAACCAGGCAGAGCAAAAACAGAGAAAATTATAGACCAACCTCCCTAATAAATATTGATTCAAAAATTCTAAATAGAATATTAGCAAAGAGATTACAGCAATTTATCACCAAGATAATACAGTATGACCAGGTGGGATTTATACCAGAAATGTAGGGCTGGTTCAATGTTAGGAAAACTATCAACATCAACAACAAAATCAACCAAAATTATATGATTATAACAATAGATGCCAAGAAAGCTTTTGACAAAATACAGTACCCACTCCTATTAAGAGTTTTCCTTAAGATGATAAACAGTATCTATATTAAACCATCAGAAAGAATTATATGCAATGGGGATAAGTTAGAGGCATTCACAATAAGATCAGGGATAAAACAAGGAAGTCCATTATTACCACTATTATTTAATATTGTATTAGAAATGTTAGCCTTAGCAATAAAAGAAGAAAAAAGAAATTGAAGAAATTAGAATAGACAAAGAAGCAACAAAACTATCACTCTTTGCAGATGATATGATGGTATGCTTAAAGAATCATAAACAATCAACTAAAAATCTACTTGAAACAATTAACAACTTCAACAAAGTTTCAGCATATAAAATAAACCCCCATAAATCATCAGCATTTCTATATATTGCCAACAAAGACCAGCAGCAAGAGATAGAAAGAGAAATTCCATTTAAAATAACTGTAGATAATACAATATATTTGGGAGTCTACCTGCCAAGGCAAAGCCAGGAACTATAGCAAAACAATTACAAAGCACTTTTCACACAAATAATATCATATCTAAAGAAATGGTAATATATAAATTTCCCATAGGTAGGCTGTACTTATATAAGAAAAATGACAATTCTACCTAAATTTATTTACATATTCTGTCATACATACCAAACAAAAACTTATTTCATAGTTATAAAATAATAATAAAATTCATATTAAAAATTCATAAAGCACAGAAGGTCAA
Source organism: Dromiciops gliroides (assembly GCF_019393635.1). Classification (NCBI taxonomy): domain Eukaryota; kingdom Metazoa; phylum Chordata; class Mammalia; order Microbiotheria; family Microbiotheriidae; genus Dromiciops; species Dromiciops gliroides. Next base: position 185,443,187 of record NC_057866.1, on the reverse strand, counting down.
GAATATCAAGGGAATTAATGAAAAATGCAAAGGAAGGTAGCCTAGCTGGACCAGATCTAAAACTATATCATAAAGCAGCAATCATCAAAACTATTTGGGATTGGCTAAGAAATAGAGTAGTGGAATAGGTTAGGCACACAAAACACAGCAGTAAATGAATATAGCAATCTCCTGTTTGATAAACCCAATGACTCTAGCCTCCAGGATAAGAACTCACTATTTGAGGAAAAAACTGCTGGAAAACTGGAAAATAGTATGGCAGAAACTAGGGATAGACCAACATCTTACACCATACAGCAAAGTAAAGTCAAAATAGGTACAAGATCTAGACATAAAGGGTGATACCATAGGCAAATCAGAAAACGAAGGCATAGTTTACTTGTCAGATCTATGGAGAGGGGAAAAATTTATGACCAAAGATGAAATAGAGAACATTATGAAATACAGAGTGGATCATTTTGACTACATAAAATTATAAGAATTTGCACAAAAAAAACCCCAACACAAGCAACATTAGAAGGAAAACAGAAAACTAGAAAACAATTTATACAGACAATATTTCTGATAAAGGCCTCATATCTAAAATATATAGAGAACTGAATCAAATATATAAGAATACAAGTCATTCCCAAATTGAGAAATGGTCTAATGATATGAATAGGCAGGTTTCAGATAATGAAATTAAATCTACTGCTTTAGGAAAAAAAATATTCTCAATCACTACTGATTAGAGAAATGCAAATTAAAACTACTCTGAGATACCACTTCATATGCATCAGATTGGCGAATATGACAAAAAAAAAAAAGAAATGATAAATGTTAGAGAAGATGTGGGAAAATTGGAACACTAATTCACTATTGGTGGAGCTGTGAACTGAACCAGCCATTCTGGAGAGTATTTTGGAACCATGACCAAAATGCTATAAAACTCTGCATACCTTTTGACCCAACAATACCACTCATAGGCCTATACCCAAAGAATTTGTAAAAAAGGGAAAAGGGCCCACATGTACAAAAATATCTGTAGTTGTTCTTTATGTAGTAGCAAAGAATTAGAAATTGAGGGGATGCCCATCAATTGGGGAATGGCTAAACAAGTTGTGGTATATGAATGTAATAGAATACTATTTTGCTTTAAGAAATGATAAGCAGATGGTTTTCAAAACACCTGGAAAGACTTACATGAATTGATGCTGAGTAAAATGAGCAGAACCAAGAGAACATTGTACACAGTGTCAAAATTGTGTGATAATCAACTGTGAGAGATTTAACTCTTCTCAGCAATGTAATGATCCAAGAGAATGCCAAAAGACTTATGGTGGAAAATGCTCTCCACATTCAGAAGAACAACTGTGGAATCTGAATGCATATTGAAAGCATGCTACTTTCACTTTTGTTGTTCTTGTTCTTGTTTATTCTTTCTTGCTTTTTTTTTCCTTTTTGTTCTGATCCTTGTCTTACAACTAATGTGTAAATATGTTTAACATGATTGTAATGTACAACCTATACCAGATTGCTTGCTGACCTTGGGAGGGAAGAGATAAGGGAGAGTGGGAGAAAAATTTGGAACTCAAAAAAATATCTTTACATGTAATTGGGAAAAAATAAATTAAAAAAAGGAAATTCAATTTAGCTCAAATTATTTAGCACTTATTCTGGGGCAAAGAACAGGCTGAGAAAGAGCAGTTTCACATTTGGGTAAGGGAACAGGGTAAAAAGGTTAGAAGTCTGAGTCAAGTCCAGTGTAAGCCCTGCTGAAGAAACTGGGGTAGGACTGATTAACTTAGTGGGAGAAATCAAAACAGGGTTATACCCACAGAAAGTCTAGGGTGGGGGTTCTTTACTTGGCTTCTTCGAAATTGATTTTTTTTAAAAAAAATTATGATTATTTAAAATTAGGTTGGAGACTAACTGTTTGAATTGTATTTTCTGTATTTAGAAACATTCTAAAAATGTCCAAAGGCTTCACCATGCTGCCAGAGTCATCAAGGGCATACAAAATGCTGTAAGAACCTCTGGTCTAGAGAAAATAGTGGTGAAGATTGTGAGGTACAATAATCTATTTGCCTAGAAATGATTTATTGTCTGAAGGCCTGTCCTACATAGAATTGCAAAGTGAAAAAGGGTTTTCTTAGGTTAGATAGTTGCTCTTTTCAGCTGTGTTTGTCTCAAGCATTAGATTTACCTATGCCATCCTCTGGCGCACTAGGACCATGCCTATGGTGACATTTTGGTTTAATTTCATATACCACCACCACCATCTCCAGCATTTATCTTTACCCTTTAAGGAAAATATTTATCCTGATTTTTCTTGTTCAAGTCATTTCACCACGCTCAGCCTCAGTTACCTCTTTTGTAAGATGAAAAGTTTTAAAGATTTCTTTAATTCATATGTCCTATGATACCATAATGAATGACTCCATGATGATGTATGATAATCAACTGATGTGATGTTCTTCTGACATAATTTGTATGGCTTTCTAGAAACAATGAGTTTAATGTCTAGAACTTTTTGTTTTTATTATAATCAGCATGATTATCAACATTAACAATAATAACAATTAGGATTTATATAGTTTTATGGTTTTCAAATTCTTTTATATATTATCTCATTTGATTCTCTGAATGTAACACACAGATAAAAGATCCACAATAAATATTTGTCCATGAATATTAATAATAGCTAATACTTACATAGCTATTATTTATTTAAAATTATATAACCATGAAAATTTACATTTATATAGCTATTATTTGTATTCATTTAACTAGAAAAGTTTGCAAACTTCTGTACATATATTATTTCATCCTTACAGGTGTTAGTATTATTTTCATTTTACATATGAGGAAAAATGGGCCTTAAAGATGATAAAGGATTTATCCAGAGTCAAACAGATCCTTAAGTGCCTTAGACAAGATTCAAATGAAAGTCTTCCTGACTACAAGTCTAAGACTCTCTCACTGTGCCACCTAGCTGCTACAGGAACCATCTGATAGTGGGATATGGACTACACTGTGGGGAGAAATGATTTGGATCCAAGGAGTCCATTTTGAGATTTTCAAGGTTTACCTTTCAGACAGTTCCCTATTGCATCTAAGTGGATCAAATCTAGAAATAGAACTGCTTCCCATGTGTCCTAACACAGACTTAGGAAGATCTGAAGTACCAATATCCCATACAAAGAAACATGGACTATGAAAGGAGACAGTAAAGAAAGTCACTTTCATTGGGAGGAAAAACAAAATGAAGGGGTAGTCAGGAATAAGGAACACTGGGCTGCCTGTTAAGGCTAATCATTCCACTGGGACAATGAAGATAATAGTTCACAGTCTTCCCAGATTGGTAAAGTCTGATGAGATTTTATAGGATTCTTATTTGGATTTGCAGAACCAGACACTGAAGGAAGGAATCTAGACCTGGTGACTTGTACTGATTCATGGTAACAGGGACAAGTGAAGATTTCTGGGGAAATGGCACCTAGTATATATTAAAAAACTCTGGTGGGAAAAGGGCTTTAGACAATTATAGTTATTCCTTCCAGATTGTGGAAGTTTGGGAGGACAGTGCTCCCATGGTCTGGAAAATTTACGTAAAATGTTTTGGTCCTCCTTTTGTACTGGACTCGTCCGAAATATTATGAAGGTAAAAGATAAAATAAGTTGATATTATACAAAATGATGCATATATTTTATGTATTTCTGAATTCCTAAATTTTTTCTGTGTCATCTATGGCTTCCACAAAACTCCTCCCAAATTCCCATTTTATTGCTTATGCCAAATGATGAGATGTTGAAACAATGATGGGGGAAAGTTGCAATGTGGGAAGGATTACTGTACTGATGGTCTTAGTCTGACAGTGATTTAGGGGTTTTGAGTATATCCTCAGCTTCTTCACTCAGCTATGTGGGAATGCTACTGGGGTCGTTATACAATGGCAGCCACAATAATAAAATTGGATCATGATAAGCCAAATAAGCCAATATTAAATTAAGAATAGAGAAATCATTGGCTTGCATAATGTATTAAAAGTTTGGAGTCTAGGGGGCGGCTAGGTGGCGCAGAGGAAAAAGCACCGGCCCTGGATTCAGAAGTACCTGAGTTCAAAACCGGCCTTAGACACTTGACACTTACTATCTGTGTGACCCTGGGCAAGTCACTTAACCCCCATTGCCCCACAATAAAACAAAAAACAAACAAAAAAAAACCAAAAGTTTGGAGTCTAACTTTGCATCATCACCTCTTAAGGTTTCACCTTCCTCATCTTTAAAAGCAGTCTGCAGACTTCCTCATGCCAACTATTCTACAGCCCCCATGTGGTATCAATAGGCTCTCAAAAGGAATGGTAGGCCAATTTCTAGATAATCAGGAAAATGAGACATTATTCCCAGATCTGCCTCCTTGCTGGCTTGTGAAAAATCATTTGATGTTCTTGGCCCTCTCTCTGAAATATATGTAATAAGCATGCCAACTCAGGAAAGTGCTTTTGAGCACATAAATGGCGGACATTATTTGTCCAGATTGTTTGTTTCTAGCTCTTCCTTATCATGACTGTCTTTTCTTTGTAAGGTTTTATATTAAGAGCACATCCAAAATAACATTCTTGGGGAGGGGGTGTGATTCAAGAACTGGTCCCAGTTTCTGATTGACTCAAAGCCTTTGAATGCAGAGTCCAGTGGAAAGAGTGTTGGATTTAGAATCCAGAAACATAGGTATCAACATAAGCTCCGCCACATTCTACTGGTGTGACATGACATGCACAACTTGCTTAATATCTTTGTGCCTCAGTTTCCACATTGGTAAAATGAAGGGTTGGTCTAGATGATTTCTGGGGTCATTCCCAGCTCTAAAATTTTGATCTCATGATATGAAGAAGGAACTTAGGTGGCTCAGTGAAAAGAATGCCAGTCCCAGAATCAGGAAGACCCATCTTCCTGAGTTAGAATTAAGCCTCAAACACTTGCTAGCTGTGTGATTCTGGGCAAGTCACTTAACCATGTTTGCCTCAGTTTCCTCATCTATAAAATGAACTGGTGAAGGAAATGCCAAACCACTGTAATGTCTCTGTCAAGAAAACCCCAAATGAGGTCATGAAAGGTTGTACACAACTGAAATGATTGGAAAATGACATGCAGATTCAATGACTTTTAGACCCAGGAAAAAGCTTTGAAATACAAGCAGACAGTGGGCAGCTAGGTGGTGCAGTGGATAGAGCACCAGCCCTGGATACAGGAGGACCTGAATTCAAATCCGGCCTCAGACACAACACTTACTAGTTGTGTGACTCTGGGCAAGTCACTTAACCCTCATTGCCCTGGGGAAAAAAAGGTACAACCAGACTAAATTTGGAGTTTAATCGCTGCATTTACCTCATTTGTGAGGGCTGTATCAGAAAACTAGAAAAACAACTATTTATTATTTGATACTAAAAAGTTTCAAACATTCTTGTGTGTGTGTGTGTGTGAATTAAGAATTAACCTGAAGATAATTGAAATGTTTCACATGTAATTTTTCTATCAGCATATTCCATGATAGAGTTCTTTATATATGTATATGTATGCATATATATATATGTGTGTGTGTATGTGTGTGTACACACATATATTTTGTATGTATTTATATATATATCCATTCATACATATGTATACACACATACATATATTCATACACACATATGAGATAACTTGTGATTCAACAGTATAGGTAATTTCTCATGAGTAAACTCCCTCCACCAATGCATATTTGCATCTAGTCTGTAATTAATAATCTCAGATTGTTGCCTGGAATACTAATAATTTAAATGACTTCCTTAAGGTCCCCAAATCAATGTATGTCAGAGGTTGAATACAGTGCCTGTTAAATGTTCAATAAATGTTTGTTGATTGACTGAGGAAAGACTTTAATTTCAGCCTTTCTGACTCCCAGGCTTAAGTCTCTCTCCAGTATACTATTGTAATGATTGGAATGATACCACCTACTGGAGACTTGCTGTGGGAAAGCTCTGCCATGAGGAAAATGCCTCAGAGGGCAAGGCCATGTGGCTTTTCCTTGGTGTCAGGAAATGACGTTTACTCATGGGTGCTGTCTATCAAGGCTACCAGCCAATCAACTTGAGGAGCCTCCTATTTTCTGGGAGGAGACAGGAAGGAGGAAAGGGAGCCTGCCTGGAGAGCTCTCACGCTTTGGGGTTCCTGACTTGATGGTGGTGGTGGCGGCAGAGGACTTCACAGGAAATTTGAGGAAAGATAGGAATGCCAGGCTGTTGGAATTCTGTTCTCAATCTTTTTCTTTCTATTTTCCAATAAACCCTTAAAAACCTAAACTTGTTTTATCAGTGATTTTAGTCAGTTTCCCCCAAAACTGGGGGAACAGATTAGAATCCACATTTAGAATCTTAAATTACACACTATATTACATCACATATTTATAAGTAGGCAGATCATATAGACCTTTTTTTTCTTCCTTCTCAGAAAGTTGGTTTGAAGCTGATTTCTATAAAGTAATTAATTTCATTTTGTCTGCAAATACCCTAGCTATTGGAAGCTTTTGAGAGTAAAACGATGATGCTCTTCACACCTGTCGTTTTTAGGTGTTTCACTATATCGTTTTTGTTTTTGGGTTTTTGGGTTTTTTTTTTACATCTGCAAGGTTACCATGGTAATTTTTGCCTTATTCATCTTTAGGCACTTAACAGAGGAAGTTGTTATTTATATTTCCATTATCATATATTAAGAAACTTAAAATGAAAACAATGTGAGAGAAAAGGGTGAATTTGCATAGGGACTGAAACATAGTAAGAAAATAATGGAATTTTGTAAAGCTGAGCAATTAAAAAATTAATTTTAAGGGTCACAAAATGTGTCTCGACATTCTTTCACTGGAATATATCTAGAAAATAAAGAAAAACCAAGAGCCTTCAAACTCTGCAGAAATGAAAGAAACATATCTATTCAATAAGTAAAAGAAATTTGGAGTCTAAATTTGGCTTTTCATTGTAATAGCAGAAAACAAAAACTGGGTGTCCCCACTAAAGGCCTTAACTATTGGGACTGAGATTTTGCATGTAGATCTGGTACCTAAATAGTCAGTGTATCCAGGAATTCACGATTACTAGAGCATTAGAACTTAATGAGTCTACATGATTATGAAGAGAACTCATAGATTACCTAGTCCAACTTCCTTATTTTATAGATAAAGAATGTAAGATTTTAGTGGTTCCCTGACTGTTTGAGGTCACATGACTTGCTTTTAGATAAGCTAGAACTCATACACTTGACCCCATGATTATTTTTCGTTATACTATAGACAACAGTGGTGGTACAACAGTGGACTTGCAATCCAAAAGACCAGAGTGAAAATCCTATCCAAAATGCTTAATAGCTGAGAAACCTGAAGCAAATAATTTAATTTCTCTCAATTTGTTTTCTCATCCTTAAAAGGGATTTAATGGGGCAGCTAGGTGGCACAGTGGATAGAGCACTGGCCCTGGACTTAGGAGGACCTGAGTTCAAATCTGACCTCAGACACTTGAAACTCACTACCTGTGTGACCCTGGGCAAGTCACTTAATCCCAATTGCCTCACCAAAAGAAAAGGGATTTAATAAGCATACCTTAATCACAAAGATGTCATAAGCATAAAAGAGGTACTTTGTAAATCTTAAATTTCTATATGAACATTAGTTATTATTATTATTATACAACATATTTCCTAAGGTAGAGGCTTATTCTCTTAATCTTATTCCCTCTGGCCTCCTCTAAAACAATGTTCTTCTCTCCCTCTCACAATACTAATCTCTCCCTTTCCACTAGCTTTTTCACTCCTTGCCTAGGAACCCACTCAAGTGCTCATCATCCTAAACCTACAACGGAAAAACAAAGTCTTCCAATCTCAATTCCCAAATATTTTCTTTCCCCCCTTTCCATGCCAAAGTCTACCCTCATTAATTTTACATTTTTATGGGTTGAAAGTAGAGAACATAGAAGAGGAGAAAGGCCATGCTTAGCACACAATAGGTGCTCAATAAATGTTTGTTGTATTGAAATAAGAGATCAATAAAGGCTTGATGACGATTTAGAAGGGAGTGTTGTAGAGGGGATTGCTTCTCAGGCATAAATTGTACTACAGGGCCAAAGATTTGTTTTCGAATCTGAGATTCTCAAATTGAGATTCTCAATCTGAGATTTCTCAGTGTGAGATTCTTTGATTCTAGATATTTCATAATAGAAAATGATCATTCAGGGACAGCTAGGTGGTGTGGTGGATAAAGCACTGGCCATGGATTCAGGAGGACCTGAGTTCAAATCCGACCTCAGGCACTTGACACTTACTAGCTTTGTGACCCTGGGCAAGTCACTTAACCCCCATTGCCAAACCCCCCAGAAAACCCCAACAAAACAAACACGAAAAAGAAAGTGATCATTCAGTTGAGAATGTGATCAGTAATTTTTTCTTTTACTAGATGATTTTCTTTTCTCATTATTTCTGCAAAGATTCTGTTAATACACCTAAAATAAGATTAAAAAAATATTACTAGGTATTAAGTGTATGGTAGTAACATGAGAGTTTTGTAGCATTTCAGATGGTGTGCAAGAAGACATCTCTAACTAGCTCTGTTCTACTGTCATGTGTGTCTTTGAATTATAACAACAATGATAGTGGTAGTGTTCAGTCATTTCAGTTGTGCCTGACTCTTTGTAATCCTATTCGAGATTTTCTTGGCAAAGATACCGGACTGACTTGTCATTCCCTTCTCCAGCTTATTTTACAGATGAGAAAAACGAGGCATACAGGGTGAAATGACTTGCACAGGGTCACACAGCTGGGAAGTGTCTGAGGCCAGATTTGAACTTAGGCAGATGAATCTTTCTGACTTCAGGGCTGGCACTCTATCCACTTAGCCATCGAGCTGCCCCAATAATAAGAATTGTATTTATATAGTGTTTGATTTTTGCAAAGCCCTTGACAAATATTCTCATTTGATGGCCACAACAACCCTGTATGATACGTATTATTTTTATCCCCCTTTTCTGGATGGGAAAATTGAGGTTGAGAGATTAAGTGACATACCCAGTTCACACACCTAGTAGGTAACTAAGTTGGGTTTTTAACTCAAATATTCCTGAATCCAGCACTCTATCCACTGGGACACCTAATTGAGTTGCTCTCTGGTTTATTCAAAAGTATATATTATATAAATAAAATATTTTGTGCTTGCATGCATATGTAATGTTAGGCCATCATGTAGTGTAGTGGTTACAGTGCTGGGCTAAAAGTCAGGAAGATCTGGATTCAAATCTCACCTCCCTGACTCAACATACTCATTTGCAAAACCATTTAACTCTAAATCCATGACCCTCCCTTGTGTTTCCTCAGTTGAATACTAAGCTCCCAAAAGACAGCTTTTCTTGTTGCTTCTCCATGGCACCTAAACTAACTTGGTGCCTATTAACTCCCTACTGTACGATTGTACGAATTACTATTCAAAGCACATTAAAAAAAATCAAAATAAACAAACACAAAACCACAATTGAACTTGCTTAGAAAAAGACAAAGTAAAACTTTCTTAAAAGCTCAGCACCTGAATAAAGGAGCAGAACACGGGCAGTGTGGCATACAGGAAAACAGGCTAAGTTTGGAGGAACTGGGTTCTAATGTGAACTGCTATTTGGGAGAGATACAACCTTGACCAAAGAACTTAACCTCCCTTGGCCTCAGTTTCTTCATTTGTAGAATGAGGGTATTAGATCAAATGACTTATGCAGTATTTTCTAGCTCTAAAACTATGATTCTATGAACAGCTGATTTAACCCTATTAAGGTCCATAGTAATACCCTATGGATCTCCTTTGCTCATTACTCTCCTGTACTAGGACTCCACTGAAGGGCTGGCCCATAGATTTTATTAGTAACTGAACCGTTTTCATCTCAGTCAATTGAAAAAAAGAGACATTTCTTTTGTCTTATTATACTACCTTTCTTACCTTGGGGCAAAGACCGTCAGTCAACTTTACCATAATAGAGTACAGATTTTACTTGCTAAAGGTTGACAGATGAACAGAAGTGGGCAGGGAGTATTTAGATAGTGTCCCAAGTCCCAGCATTGCATTCAGTAATTCATTTTAGGTCAAGTCTAGAGGAAATAGAAATAGTTTTTAACCACCAGGAGGCAAATGGACTCGCCCTCAAAACCAAACACAAATTGCTTAGTTGTTTCATCAATCACAGTGATGAAGCAGCCCAAGCTTAATCACTGTCTTAAAAAGTCATGTAGAACACTGACATGTCAAGGGATCTGCCCAGGGTTTCTAAGACAGTATGCTGTAGAGAGGTGAGACTGGAACCCAAGTATTTCTGCCTCTGAAGCGAGCAATCTATTAAACCATGCTGACTCTCTGCTCAGCTGATATGCTTTATATTTATCTTTAGGTCAAGGCCTAATTCTATTTCCTTAAAGAGTCACATGCTTTTGAGATAGTCATCAGTTGGCTTGTCTCAATCATGAACAACTTCCTATTTCAAACACTCAAGGACTTTCTTACAGTGCTCTGTATAGAAAAGCAGCAACTTCAGTACCAAGTTCAGATCATCTGGCCCTTTCTGGGTACTTCTCTCTGTCACAAGCTGCTCTGGACAACACAAAATGTTCCTATCAATACATTAATGGCTTCCTTTTAAGAAACCAGTGGGAATTAAGGAAGCTGTGTGGCAGAATGAGACTCTGCGGGTTCTAGAAAACATCTTAGCATTTATAGAGTGCCTTATGGTTGGTAAAATGCTTTATATAGGTCATCTTACTTGAACCTTACAATGACCTGGGGCGGGGGGGGGGGAAGTAGGTGATATTATCCCCATTTTACAGATGAGGAAACTGAGACTGAAAAACATTAATTAACTTATCCAGGGTCACATAGCTACTAAGTATAAGAACCAGAATTCGAATTTGGGTCTTCCTGACTTTGGATCCAGAGTTCCATGCAGTGTTAGTAATAGAAAAAGTCACTGGGTTTCTTAACAAAATGATCATTTAATCATCTATCTATTCCTTTCCCCTTATTGTATCTACATGGGTTAAAAAATTAGGAATAATTTTTTTTTCATTCATCCACTTAGTCCTATAAAGAAAGCTAACAGTGTATGTTGGATGGCTCCTGGGAACTGAAGTTGGACATTTGGTCTTTTAAAATAATTATATCCTGGCTTTTGAAAGGTTTTCCATAATTCTACCCCTTCTACTTCCTCATCAACAGTATGGGTTTTTAAATAATTCATAATCCCAAATAAAACAGAAGCAGGGAACCCACTGCTTGCTTTGATTTGAAGAATTTATTATCAAAACAGTGTTTTTAATATTTAACAAGGGATGGTGAAACTGCAGCAACTCACAAACTCTTAAGGGCTATAACTGTCAATTTCTTCTGCTTATCTTTATTTTTAGCTCTGGTTTACAGGAGCTACTTCTAAGTAGACTTGTTTGTCCATGGGAGAGGGGGAAAAAAAGAGTTGGTCTGAATGGTTTCTGAAACATGACCCACAGAGCTGTGGTTCTTGCTGCCACCATTTAGAGAGGCAGGAAGCCTGGGAATCACTCTACAATGTGTGCTAAGGGTCGATTATGGTTAGTCTTCAAGCCACATAATTCTTTTCTAACTCCCTAACACCAAGGTGGATACTCCACAGGCAAAGGGGAGAATTGAGAAAAATGTTTTAAAAAAATCCAGGCAAACATGCTATTCTTCAGGGGGAAAAAGACTGTCACCAAAAAGTCACTTTGGTTTTGTGTTTGTGAAATTCCTGGCATGCTTCAAAATACAGCTAGAATACCCACTTTTCTGATCATCTCCCTCTTCTTCCATTGTTAATCTTGCCTTGATATTGGTGTTCCTTTTTATTTATTGCATTTAATTATTTGGAGCTTTTTTTATGCTTAGTAGAATACAAGTTCTGCAGATAGATTCTTTTCTTTGAAGCTCCAGTATCTATCAATTCTGTGCTCATAGTGGGTGTTTAATAAAAATTTGATGAGTTGGATTGAATCATGAATTGTCCTGATTATTAAAATCCATCATATGATTTCTCAACTCCTCAATTTATTGATTCTTTGAAGGCACAATGATAAGGAAAGGTTGCCGTAGAACGCCTATCAGGATTGTTAAACTATTAATAGGCAGAGTGAGCAGTTGTGTGATTTCATTGTATAGATGACTCCTGACTGTGAAGTTCTTTTGTACTAGGCTGCTTAGGATCTTCTCAGCAACTTACTATTTGGGGTAGTTGCTGGTGTGGGGGGCAATGAGAGACCAAGTGATTTGTTCAAGTTCACATAGCTTGTATTCATCAGAAGTAAGATTGGAATCTCAGGGCTTTCTGACTCCATCAGCTTTCCTTCTACTATGTCACTCTAACTACTCAAATGATTCAAATTAATTCGAGGACAATTCTTACACTGGTTTCATTTCTGGCTACTTTGTCTTAAATGTTATTCTACCATGCCTCTCTTATGTATGCATATCATTTTAGTAATATAATGCTTAGGTAGCATTCTTATGATGCAAAAGCATGGCAGAAGTTAAGAGTATACTGGACACAGCATTTATCCTTCTCTATGATACCTTGACAGTATAAATACAAATATTATTTTTATGGATTACTACTGATGCTCCTGTTACATTCTGATGTACCCGAATTGAAATATTTACTTTGGTTAAGTTGCTTATCAAATTTTGTATTGCAGAGGTGAAATCGACTAATCAATGTAATCTTATTAACTAAGAATGGTTAGGACTCTCTTTTAGTCCCTTCTCCATATAGAAAGCAGAGAACTACTCATGGCAAAAGACCCCTCAGAAGACCTGTCTCACCAGCTGCCACAAATAGAACTATGGAAGCTAATAGTATCAGTTAAAAGTATTTAATTAAATCACTGAGTAAGTAAATACAGACAAGTAGGGTGTAAACCCCATTAGAAGCAGGAAAACAGAATTCTGTTCGTGAACTTTTCAATTTGTATTTACTTTCCATACTATCCAATAAGAGCAAGAACCAACACAATTCAGATACTCTTAAATTTTAGTCCCTTTGAAACACGGATGTATGTAGAGTTGTATGGACTGAATTCTCATCTGAATACTCATTGTAATTTAAGACCACACTATAACAAGTGGGCATATGGAAATTTATTCAAACAATGTGAAGAACCTTGAAAAATACCACTTTAAGCATGTTTTCATGAACCTTGCAGCAACTACCTACTATGACCTTTTGTCTTGGAACTAGGATACTTTCTGTAGTGCCACACAAAGGAGAAAATTCAATTCCATTATGTTGCATAGGTTAGCCATCTAATCAGTATAAACACACCACTCTGTGGATAAGTAGTAGTCTATTCTATTTTTTTGAAGTAAAAGAAGGACTTTCATCCCCCCTTAGCTTTTGTTTTAATCTAGTCCTATGCAACAGAACGCACCCCTTAGCATTATGTCAATGGGTACCATAGAAACAAAGAGAAAAACTCGAAAACACTCAGAGAATCTAGAGTAAATAGCTTGATAAGTGTCTTTTAATACAGATGGAAGCATGTCTCTATGTAAAGCCATATTCTCTCAAATGGAACCAACATCTCTTTTTATTCAATTCAGTTTGGCAAACATTTATTAAATTATAATTGTGTGCCAAGAGCTCTAATCTCAGGCCCTAAGAGAGACAGAGTTTACCTAAATCTTTGTCCTTGTGCGACTCAACAGAAGTCCAGGACTTAAACTGAGTTGATTTAATAAACAAAAAGTAAATCAGAAGGAAAGAAAACAAAGGAGGACTCTGGGAGAATATGGTTGGTTTAGGACCAAAAGAGCTTTTGAATATTCATTCCCCTCCAAATGTACTGCTCTTTCAACCTTCCTCATTTCTGTAGAGTGCACTCTCATTTTTCAAAGCTCCTAGATTCATAAAATCCATAACATCCTGATTATTAACTCTGCCTAACTCCCTACAAGTTCATGCAGTTGCCAAATCTTGCCATTTCTGCCTCTACAACATCTCTCACATCTATTCATGTCTCACTACTCACACAGCAATAACTACAGTTCATGCACTCATCATCTTTCATATGGACTATTGCAATGACCTCCTAACTAGTCTTCTTGATTCAAGTTTTGTTGTAACTTAATCTATGCCCCACACAACTGCCAAAGCTAATAAAAATAGAAATGTGTACATATGTATATGTTCATACATATTTATAATCTATGTATGGACATGCCATTTCCCTGAAAAGAATTTAAACCCCTTGAGAGCAGGGAATCTTCCACTTTTTGTCTTTATCTTCATGATCTAACAATGCCTGGAACATAATTGGTGCTTAATGAATGCTTGATAATCAAATAATTCATGATTCATTCACTAGCACAGCCACTGACTTGATTGAATCATATTATCATTGTCCACCTCTTTTCCAATTTATAAAACAGGAATGATTTATGCCAGCAAATTATTTCTTCCTAATGTGTCACTGGCTTTGACACTGAACGTGTTTGTTTTTTCCCTTCACTTTTGAGCTTTTTTTAAATGAAAGCTTTGACATGGCCAGAACAAAATTAACAACTATGATTTTCCCTCTTGGTGGTGTAGTAGCAACTTTGATTTCCAGGCTGTAATTTTTCTACCCTTATTCTCCATCATACATTGACATTCCCTGCTTCCATTTTTTTAAATTCACAGAAATGGCAAATTTGCTCTGACTCATTTTTATCCAATTCCTTCTGTATTATCACAGTTTTGCTTTTCTTTTCCAGATGTTTCTCCACTTGGCTTATATATAGAATTGCATTCAATGGCAAAAGGGCACCAATTTGGATTTTACTCTGAATCTCAGTGCAAACCATTTTATATAATATACCAAACTCTTTACCCATTTTCTTCTAGATCTTTGAATTCTAACCATAGGCCAGGGCTTTTCCACATCAATGTTCCATTTTTACTGGCCTGAGAAATTAGTAGCATTTTTCATCCCAAAATGAAAAATACGACTATTCATGATGATTTATATTCTGCATTTGAAAATAAAGGATGGGAGGCAGCTAGGTGGTGCAGTGGATAGAGCACCGGCCCTGGAGTCAGGAGTACCTGAGTTCAAATCCAGCCTCAGAACATTGACACTTACTAGCTGTGTGACCCTGGGCAAGTCACTTAACCCCAATTGCCTCCCCCCCCCAAAAAAAAGAAAGAAAGAAAAAAAAAGAAAATAAAGGATGGATTTCAACTTCTTCAAATCATGTGTAAAATAAAATATACATGTTATAAAATATATTGAGATTAGTATGCATTAAAGTCATAATATATCAATGTACACACAAATGTAATCTCTATATTAATCAATGTGGGTATATGTATGTGTCCATATGTAGTATGTGTATATGTATGTGTGTTTATATGTGTATATTTGAACACAATATTACAAAGACAGTTTCTATTCATCTGGAAAGCTAAGTGGGACCCAGTGAATACTGATTTAAAAATAATAATTAAATTTCATCAAAAACCAATTCATCACCTCTATATGTTTGGAAATAAGATGTGAGCAAGAAAGTGTTTCATCACATTTTTCATGAAAACTCATTTACTCATCATATTGTCATCCAGATGTTCATAATGAAATAAAATATAGATTAAAGAAGAATCTTTTAGTTTTGAAGCCAAGTATGGGGTTCATATTATTCACAGAAGTCTAATTTGGTAACCACTTCTTCATGGTAGCAATTAAAGCATTCTTCCCATTTTAGAGGATGAGGGGGAATACTGTTTTAGTGTTTCAAATTTATTGTCTTTCATTTTGGCTCTGAAATAATGGATGAGATGAGCATTTCCTGGTAATAAATAATGAAAGACTGATGAAATTTAGAACTTGAGGTAAAAGTAGATGAACTGTGGTAATAGAGCTCATTAATTGATTTCTCCTTTGGGTCACTCTTCCTTACTCATGACTGCCATTTCTTCCTCTTTCATTTTATTTTATAACAATATTTATAGCTTTAGGCATTTGTCTCTCTCCCACCCATCTGTTAACAGTTGTTAACCATTAGATTAGCATGTTCAGAAATGTTAATGACAATAAAAGTGTACTCTATTCTTTCTCCCCCATGACAAATAAATTGACATTTTAAAAAACATCCCTATGCTTTTATTACAAGAAAGTCCAATTTATAAATGTACACGTACAAATTACTATATGTGTGTATACATATAAATTATATTGCTATACCTAAATGTAGATAGAATTTTGCTCTGGTTTTACTTTTATCAATGAAGTTAAGCCAGCAAAAATGCACTATTAAATGTAATGCTAAAATATTTCTTCCTATTAAGAACTTAGAAAACCAGAATAAAAATCATCTAGGCAAACTATAGCCCACAAAGAATAATTCACTATTGTTGCTGGTTTTTGGTGTGTGTGTGTGTGTGTGTGTGTGTGTGTGTGTGTGTGTGTGTGTGCGTAGTTTTTGACAAAGATTGTTTCTTCAATTGCATTTGATGCAAAAAATCATGTAAGTTGTATTATCTTTCATTTTTAATGCCACCTTCATTCATTTAGCTCTTTCATTCATTCATGTGACAAGTTAAAGGTCCCACATAGATACTTGAGGCAGAGACCTTGCCCTCAAAAAGCTTAAAATTTTATTGTGGATGATTATACCTATCCACTAAAATTCCTCTCTGATGCTTTCGTATAGTCTGGATGTGGTTTTGACTCCTTGAAGTGAAGTATAAAAGATCTGGTAGGTCTGATTGATCTGGAAATGCTTCAAGTATAAACTTCACAGCTCATATGCCTGTTGTCCAAGGATTAAACTAGCTCAGTGAGGCTTATCATCAGATTGCTTGCAGAGGATAAATTTTTTGTTTGCCTCAATTTTCGAAGATTGTTTACTTAACTATATATGGATTACCATCCATGCTCTTTTCATTCATTCATATCATAGAAATATCAAAGAAGATAAGACTAACACAAATAAAATACTAATTGAAGTTCAAAAAGTATAAAATAGATGTAGAATGAACTAAGACAATCTCAGAAGAGAGAGAGATCACTTTTAGTTATCATGAGTAACAGAAGGCTTCATGATGTTAATGGTAGTTGAGCTGGCCTTTGAAGGATAGGTTGAACATCAATGAAAAGAGGAGAAAATATTGCAAGCTTATTGTCCATTATCAACAGCAGCCCTAACAGCAACATCAATATCAATAAATATGTCAAATCCTTACTATTTATAGGAAAAACATTGTGCTTTGTTCGGGAACCATAAGGATGTATACGACTGTTCTTGGAGGGCTTATAGTCTGGTGGATTAAACAGTACGCATTTTTTTTAAAGCGCAAAGTAAAGTGAGCTAAGGGCCAGATGGGTGGCATAAAAAAATAAATGCTCCAGGAGTACTCAATAACAGCTTCATAGAAGATCTGGGACTTTAGTAGGGTCTGGAAGGAAAAGTTGGATTTAGACAAATGAAAAGGAGGCACTCATTTTAAGAAGGAATAAGGATGTGGTAGTTCACATAACGTTTGTGGACCAATGAGTCCACCACTTTGGATAGAGTTTAGGATCCTATATAAGGGTCACTCTTCCCAAGAGTGATCAAGGAAGAGCCAAGGAGAAGTGCATCTCCATTACCTGCATATTAATGCATTAGTGCCACATGCCTATCTCTGCAGGTTATTCTTGAGATGATTATCTCATTTTCTTCTTGATGATGCCCTTTTGAAACTTTTTCCAGTGGGATCTGTGTAAGCAGGGCATGTGTATGTATATTTTTGCATCAGATTTGCTCAACTCAGTAATAATCAACTTGGATTTCATTGCATTTTAGTACTACTATGCCTGCCATTGTATTTTATCTTTTCCCCTTCATGTAAACTGTATGCCTGGTCTTGGACTCAACATTAATATTTTATACTTCAAATTCTGCTGGTTGTTTG